>NC_048577.1:5848351-5870851 GCF_013265735.2 Oncorhynchus mykiss
AGAGAGAGAGAGAGAGAGAGAGAGAGAGAGAGAGAGAGGTAGAGAAAGAGAGAGTTTACATAATATATAACAATCAGTTTTGACCCATCATTCATCTGTTTTTATTTTGCCATTAATACGTGTCACATATCAGTTTGCAAACAATAAAAAAAAATATATATAATATCTATCTCAGCTATCTGTGATGCAACTCCAGAACGCAGGTGTTTCAGCTCAGTGCTTTATGTGGTGGTGTGGTGAGACAGCAGAAAATAGGAGCATTGCACCGTGATTGGCTCAGTATTCTGTCACTCATGGGGACACTACAACATCGCCAAGTTTAAGTCCTTATTAAGGGTAGACATCCAAAATGTCAGCCCTTTGGGTCCTGCCATAGAGTTAAATTACAAGTCCCCTTTCAAGAATGCTCAAGGTCATTGGCCACAGATAAAATGATGTAAAATCACATTATATGTACAATGGCTTTGATTGGACTGATCATGTCAACATCTTACTTTCAAAATCTTAGCTAGCAGTCATCATCATGAATCAAGTAGACATTTTTAATCCTTGTCATATGAAGGGAAATAATGAAGATAAATTGTAGATAACACGTATCATCGGCCATTGGACATAAAGATTACACAACAAGTGGGAAAATCGCAAATTCAACAAATCAAATCAAATGTTATTAGTCACATGCGCCGAATACAACAGACCTTACAGTGAAATGCTTAATTACGAGCCCCTAACCAACAATGCAGTTTAAAAAATATATGGATAAGAATAAGAGACAAAGGTAACCAGTAATTAAGTAGCACAAGTAATTAAGTTGTACAAGTAATTAAAAAGCAGTAGTAAAATAGCAATAGTGAGACTATATACAGGTGGGTACCGATACAGAGTCAATGTGCGTGGGCACCAGTCTTCCAGCACAGCTGGTGCTCTCATGCATGTTTCAGTGTTATTTGCCTCGAAGCGTGCATAGAGGTGGTTTAGCTTGTCTGGTAGGCTCGTGTCACTGGGCAGCTCTCGGCTGTGCTTCCCTTTGTAGTCTGTAATGGTTTGCAAAGGCCTGTCACATCCGACGAGTGTCAGAGTCGGTGTAGTATGATTCGATCTTACAGGCTGACTACACTGCTCGCGTAGAGTGCGCAAGAGTTGCAAAATAAATGTAGAAATCTATATTATTCAATTATTGCACCCACACTGTTCACGCGTGCCAACGAGCGTTTGCATTGCCAAAGGCTAAAATAGAAGTCAGTTGTATTTGTGATGCAGATCGCGCTGCAAGACCTGCCTTTCCTCATTGGTTTATAGAAGCATGTACCCGCGTATCATCTCCTCATTGGTTATCCCCACGTGGGTGACTGAAAGATGAACGAGGTCAATGGCAGTAATGCACCTAATTTATGAAACATTGCCAATTGCAATATAAAGTCAAGAGAAGAAAATGCCTAAAAGGAGGAGAGATGAATAGAAATGATTCGGTTGACTGTTTTATGTGTGGATTAATTGTCGGAGTAGAGGACCTTGTACCATTTCAGGTAAAATAACAACTCAATGTTTATATCACAGGACAAATTAGCTGGCAACAGCAAACTAGCTAAATAGGACAAATTAGCTAGCAAGTGCAAGCTAGCTAGCTAAATTGTCATAAATGTTTAATGATTTTCGACCTGTCCCCAAATTACTGTAATTGGTTCAGAGTTTGTTTTGATATTCAACCTGCGTGTCGATCGCGTTTGGTGTGGGAGGACAGAACACCACTCGCGCAGCCGGTTTGGCTTTCATGTTAGTCCTGTATTGGTGCTTTGCCTGTTTGATGGTTCATCGGAGGGCATAGCGTGATTTTTTATAAGCTTCCGGGTTAAGCGGTAGCTCCTTGAAAGCGGTAGCTCTAGCCTTTAGCTCAGTGCGTATGTTGCCTGTAATCCATGGCTTCTGGTTGGGGAATGTACGTATGGTCACTGTGGGGATGACGTCATCGACGCACTTATTGATGAAGCCAAAGACTGATGTGGTGTACTCCTCAATGCCATCGGAGTAATCCCAGGAACATATTCCAGTCTGTGATAGCAAAACAGTCCTGAAGCTTAGCATCTGCTTCATATGACCACTTTATTATTGATCTCGTCACTGGTGCTTCCTGCTTTAATTGTTGCTTCTAAGCAGGAATCAGAAGGATAGAATGATGGTCAGATTTGCCAAATGGAGGGCGAGGGAGAGCTTTGTATGTGTCTCTGTGTGTGGAGTATAGGTGGTCCAGAGTTTTTTTCACTCTGGTTGCACATTTAACATGCTGATAGAAATTTGGTAAAATGGATTTAAGTTTCCCTGCATTAAAGTCCCCAGGTACTAGGAGCGTCAACTCTGGGTTTGCTTATGGCGGAATACAGGTCATTCAAATTTAAATAAAAAACATCTGTCTTCTTCTCCGGCGCCATCTTAACCCAACAGTAAGTGGTTTGTAAGGAATCAGTGGCTAACTGCAAGCAATGCAAAGCAATCTTTAGCTTGATTTCAATGGAGTGGCTGTGTGTGTTTTTTTTCAGGGTTCCCACCATAAATCCAGAGAATGCCAGACTTTGATGACAAAGTTTGATGATAAAATTTGCTCACAAAGTAAAGTCCAAAAATGTCTGGTATGCTGCTGTATAAATTATGTAATATGCAAGGGAGATATGTATACTGTAGATCACTGACGTCATCATGATACAATTTTTCCAGAGTTCCCAGTTGTCCTGAAAGCACCATATATCCAGAGAATACCAGACTTTGATGACAAAATTTGCCCATGAAGGATCGCCGCGCCACCTTCCCGTTCAAGTGAGCACAGCACAATAAGGTGAATCCAAAAATATCTGGTATGCTGCTGCATAAATGATGTAATATGCCAGGGAGATATGTATACTGTAGCTAAGAAGGTAGTAAGTGTATGTTGTGTAGTAAGCTGTTATTTGCCCATGTGCCTCACCTTAATAATTTGGCCTATTTGTAACAACGCAGGATTGTAAACACATCGTTCGTGGCCGGTGTGCTTACTTTATAACTTTTTTGTGTATAGTTTTGACAATGCTACTGATAGTAGTGGTGGCACTTGGCCTACACACAAATTCAGCACACACAACATTCTATAATAGAATAGTGTTATTTGAAGTGTTTCTTTTTTGACATCAAAGACCCAAACGGCGTTCAATGTGCCTCACCCTAGTAGTTTGATCTATTTTCACCTCTTTATTTCACCTACCGTTCAGACTTGGTGGTGCACATGGAGCCTATAACCTGTTTTAGAGAAATGTAATCATTGAATATTGTAAGAGCTCTCATTGTCTATATGCCCCCTTTATTTATCCTATGGTTCTGACTTGTTGTTCAGGGAGAACACTGTTTTAAGAGCTTTCATTGTCTATATGCCCCCTTTATTTATCCTATGGTTCTGACTTGGTGTAGAGGGAGAACACTGCAAGAACGACCCGTGTTCTGAATTCTATCAATGTACATTTCAAAATTGCTGAACAAATAGTTATATTCACCACGTCCGTCGTCGTTCGCTCATTAATGTCTTAATCAAAATGACGTATTGCCTCTTAGCCGCTTGTCGTCCCCTTATGACATAGTTTGTATCTCAATTGTCAGTAGAAAACAATTTTGTTTAATAAGCAAGACAGCCATATCAGCTATGTATTTTTTTAAAGGCAGTAAATGAGGCTGAATAAACTGTTTCGCTGCCGGACAAGGCTCAGCTGAAAGCCAGGTGTAGCAGTGGTAAGGTGTTTGGACTGCTGTTTATGTAGGTCCTAACAGTTTGTGGCCACCGTTTCTCACCATTATAGTGCAATTCATGTATTGTTTAGTGTTGTGTTGTGTAGTGGCTTGCTGACATGCATCCCACATTTCTCTGGGTTTCCCCCCCAAGATTAACATGCTAAAATCACCACTGTATAACATCAAGATGCAGGGAGGGAGGGAAAGAGAGAATTACCCTGTTAACAAAGTTAGCTAGTTTGGTTTGAAGACCCATCTGCACCATTTAAGACAAAGACCTCAGTTAATAATGTTAGGCATCTTCAGCTATCCTCAGTTAATGTTAAGCATCTTCAGCTATCCTCAGTGAATGTTAAGCATCTTCAGCTATCCTCAGTTAATGTTAAGCATCTTCAGCTATCCTCAGTGAATGTTAAGCATCTTCAGCTATCCTCAGTGAATGTTAAGCATCTTCAGCTATCCTCAGTTAATGTTAAGCATCTTCAGCTATCCTCAGTTAATGTTAAGCATCTTCAGCTATCCTCAGTTAATGTTAAGCATCTTCAGCTATCCTCAGTGAATGTTAAGCATCTTCAGCTATCCTCAGTTAATGTTAAGCATCTTCAGCTATCCTCAGTGAATGTTAAGCATCTTCAGCTATCCTCAGTGAATGTTAAGCATCTTCAGCTATCCTCAGTGAATGTTAAGCATCTTCAGCCATCCTCAGTGAATGTTAGGCATCTTCAGCTATCCTCAGTTAAGGTTAAGCATCTTCAGCTATCCTCAGTTAATGTTAGGCATCTTCAGCTATCCTCAGTGAATGTTAAGCATCTTCAGCTATCCTCAGTTAATGTTAAGCATATTCAGCTATCCTCAGTTAATGTTAAGCATCTTCAGCTATCCTAAGTTAAAGGCACAGTCAAGTTAATGTATGTAAACTTGTTACCCACTGGAATTGTGATGCAGTGAATTATAAGTGAAATGATCTGTCTGTAAACAATTGTTTGAAAAATTACTTGTGTCATGCACAAAGTAGAATTCCTAACCGACTTAAGGAGCATTATCTTGACATCATCCGGTGTGTGTGTGTGTGTGTGTGTGTGTGTGTGTGTGTGTACCTTTACAGGGTAGAGGGCCATGAGAACAGCAAAGCTGCTAAGGTGGGAACAGGAACACACGGTGTATGTAGCGTTAGATGTGACTTTGGTACAGCCACGACTTGACCACGCCCCGTCCTTTTCATGGACACGCCAGAACACACAGGTATAGTTCATTTCTGATGACTCTGCCCTCACCTGGGTTGGGGGGGGGAGAGAGAGAGAGGCTAAGCACTTCTTAGAGAAATGTTTCTTCATTTCAGAAGGCAGCAAGAGTGTCAATATGTTAGGCCATCCTGATTATGTTAGGCCATCCTGATTATGTTAGGCCATCGTGATTATGTTAGGCCATTGTGATTATGTTAGGCCATTGTGATTATGTTAGGCCATCGTGATTATGTTAGGCCATCGTGATTATGTTAGGCCATCGTGATTATGTTAGGCCATCGTGATTATGTTAGGCCATCCTGATTATGTTAGGCCATCCTGATTATGTTAGGCCATCGTGATTATGTTAGACCATCGTGATTATGTTAGGCCATCGTGATTATGTTAGGCCATTGTGATTATGTTAGGCCATCGTGATTATGTTAGGCCATCGTGATTATGTTAGGCCATCGTGATTATGTTAGGCCATCGTGATTATGTTTTGCCATCGTGATTATGTTAGGCCATCGTGATTATGTTAGGCCATTGTGATTATGTTAGGCCATCGTGATTATGTTAGGCCATCGTGATTATGTTAGGCCATTGTGATTATGTTAGGCCATCGTGATTATGTTAGGCCATCGTGATTATGTTAGGCCATCGTGATTGTTTTGCCATCGTGATTATGTTAGGCCATCGTGATTATGTTAGGCCATCGTGATTATGTTAGGCCATCGTGATTATGTTAGGCCATCGTGATTATGTTAGGCCATCGTGATTATGTTAGGCCATTGTGATTATGTTAGGCCATCGTGATTATGTTAGGCCATCGTGATTATGTTAGGCCATCGTGATTATGTTAGGCCATCGTGATTATGTTAGGCCATCGTGATTATGTTAGGCCATCGTGATTATGTTAGGCCATCGTGATTATGTTAGGCCATCGTGATTATGTTAGGCCATCGTGATTATGTTAGGCCATCGTGATTATGTTAGGCCATCGTGATTATGTTAGGCCATCGTGATTATGTTTTGCCATCGTGATTATGTTAGGCCATCGTGATTATGTTAGGCCATCGTGATTATGTTAGGCCATCGTGATTATGTTAGGCCATCGTGATTATGTTAGGCCATCGTGATTATGTTAGGCCATCGTGATTATGTTAGGCCATCGTGATTATGTTAGGCCATCGTGATTATGTTAGGCCATCGTGATTATGTTAGGCCATCGTGATTATGTTAGGCCATCCTGATTATGTTAGGCCATCGTGATTATGTTAGGCCATCGTGATTATGTTAGGCCATTGTCAGGATAAAGTCCTAGCTGTAGACGTACGATTATAATATACGATAATATTTACATACATCATATATTAACATCAGCTATTATAATATACGATAATATTTACATACATCATATATTAACATCAGCTATTATAATATACTATAATATTTACATACATCATATATTAACATCAGCTATTATAATATACTATAATATTTACATACATCATATATTAACATCAGCTATTATAATATACGATAATATTTACATACATCATATATTAACATCAGCTATTATAATATACTATAATATTTACATACATCATATATTAACATCAGCTATTATAATATACTATAATATTTACATACATCATATATTAACATCATCTCTTATAATATTATTAAGTGATACCTGTAGATGTTTGAAGGTGAGGATGACAGGCTTGGTGAGTTGGTCTGTTGCTGGGTTACTGACAAAAGCTGTTACCACCTTGGAACTGATCTGGTAGTTAGGCTTTGACGCCGTGTCTGTGTCTGTGTCTGTGTCTGTGTCTGTCTCAGTGAGGTACTGGAAGGAGTTGTTGACATATCTCTCCACTGTCTTGTAACACACCAACCCAGCCAGAGTCAAACCTGTGAAGCACAGAAAGAAACAAGTTACCAGAATGTCTTGTACCTTTCCCAGAATTCTCAGATTTTTCAGGTTTCCTGGTTGGAAGATTCCAGGAATAAAGAGGGAATAAACAGAATATCCAGAATCCAAGATTTCTGGGCAACATTGGTAGTTTTGGAAAGTTATTGGTACTAAAAGTTAGAGTACTTAGTGTTGATGGAATTTATATGTTTAAATGAATGATTAGAATATTCCACCCTGAAACCATATAATTGTATGAAATTGATGAGAATCATGAAATTATTCTAATGATGTGTGTAGTTTTAGTCAGTAAAATTATATATCTGTGAGTGTAGTTTTAGTCAGAATTAGGGTAAAACAATATATCTGTACAATATGTCTTTATGGTATCTTAAAACACAGACTGTCTGAGCCAAATTCGGTGCCAACCTGACTAGAGATTTGGGAGAGGACGGGGAGTACGTCTCAATGTCTCAAGGTCTACCGAATCTCTGTCGGTTGGGTAGTGAGACAGTATGTGTGTAGGATACATTCTGTTTGTGTGTGAATGTATGTGCGTAACGAGTCTGTTTGTTTGTGAAAGTACGTGCGTAAGGAGTCTGTTTGTGTGTGAAAGTATGTGCGTAAGGAGTCTGTTTGTGTGTGAAAGTGTGTGCGTAAGGATCCAGTATAAAATGAATGGTTTTGTACAACGAACCAGTGCTCTCGTGAATAAACATTTTGACTATTTTAGCTGGGCCTCCGTCTGTTTCATTCAACCAGGATCTTACAAATTCGGGGTTGCAGACCGAGTAGTTTAATTGAATTGGATTACGAGAACATAATTCTCGTAACAATTTGGTCCTTCGAGCCGGATCTCAATACCTGCCTCTGTCGTCCCAAGGAACTGCTGAAAACCGTGCACGGGCAGATCCAGGATCCGTAAGACAAAGACCTGACCTCTGAATTGAGGGTTTATTTCAGGCAAGTGGTGAACTGGTACACAACAGGGGTGGTGACGAGATCTTTATTCACAAATTTGGGGGGAATGATTTAAGATATCTTTGACTTGATGCTCTAAATACTTAGAATATATCAATAATAGGAGCTTGGTTATTCTAAATAGATTCACTAGGAGGCTTTTACTGTGTGTATTAACCAAAATCGATTGAGGGAACAGGTCCGCAATGACCTGAGGTACATGTGCACTACCATAAATAAAAATAGCTTAATAATTGAGGTCTGTGAGGAATGGCCGAGATGATGGTGATGATGGTGATGATGATGATGAAGAGTAGCCTACCTGGGTACGTCCCGTTGCCAGTGGCTGTCTCCCAGCTGGTGTCCAGTCGAGCGTTGTCATTGGCCAGGCTGATTGGCCCAATGGGCGGAGTCTGTCCCCTCCTCACTGCAATCTCAGCCTCTGTGTACAAGGACAAGGTAAAAGGTGAAGGAGGATGTGTGTGAGTGTGTTCAGTAGTGTATGTGCGTTCATGTGTGTGTGTGTGTGTGTGTGTGTTTGTGTGTGCATGTTCGTGTGTGTGTGTGTGTGTGTGTGTGCATGTTTGTGTGTGTGTGTGTGTGTGTGTGTTCAGGAGTGTGTGTGTGTTACCTGTGTGGTCTGTTTCCATGGTGGTGTGGTTGTCTCTGAGCTGCGGCGCTATGAGCTTCATGGCGTCCTCCACAGCGCCGAGGAACCTACTCACCTCACGGCTGTTGCTTAGGATACCTTGAGACAGGATACTGTCTATCTGCGTGAAGACATTCTACACACAGGAAGTAGAAACAGGAAACAGGAAGTGAGTGAACGAGGTGTATATGTTTACATGGATCCATAATGGCACCGTGTGTGTGTGTGTGTGTGTGTGTGTGTGTGTTTGTGTGTGTGTGTGTGTGTGTGTGGTTTACCTCCAGTAACCCATCTCCAGTCAGTCTCCCTCCAGAGTTACTTAATGCCAGACAGCTGTTCCTCATCAGAGACAGGAGACCAGCTAAACCTGGGACATTCTGAGAGAGAGGAGAAGTTCATTGACTTCATGTGAGTAAAAACATTTATAGCAAGACATATAATGTTGTGTCAGAAGATAGTTCTTGAAAGTATTAATTAAAACACAGGTGCCTGGGTTTTGAACTCACCTGTCCAGGAGTCTCATCCCCTTTAAACTGGTCACATGTCAGTACTGAAGGAAACACAAAACACTGCCATCACACCTGGATCGACACTACACAACACAACACAACACAACATAACATAACACAACAGGACACAACACAATCACACCTACGCAACTAAACAATCCCACCTGCACAACAACACAAACACAATGACAAATAACACACCTATGTCTTTTCTGCACCACAACAACAATTGATGTGTATCTTCATACTAGGCAAGTCAGACAACCCACAAGACATGCCACTAGAGGTCTCTTCACAATCCCCAAGTCCAGAACAGACTACAGGAAACACACAGTACTACATAGAGCCATGACTACATGGAAATCTCTTCTACATCAAGTAAGTTTAAAAAATGGATAAAAATTATGGAACAGTGGGGACTGTGAAGCAACACAAACATAAGCACAAACACGATAACATACGCACTGCACATGGATGTTGTGCTGTAGATACTGTATGTGGTAAGTGAGTAACGGCCTAAAGGACACACACTTGGTGTGTTGTGAAATCTGCTGTGAATGTTTTGTAATGTTTTTAAACTGCTTTAATGTTGCTGGACCCCAGGAAGAGTAGCTGCTGCCTTGACTGGAACTAATGGGGTTCCTTAATGAATACAAATACAACACACACCACAACACAACAACACTACACACCACAACACACAACACAACACACCACGATACAACAACACTACACACCACAACACACACCACAACACACCACGATACAACAACACAACACACCACAACACACCACGATACAACACACCACAACACACCACAACACACCACAATACAACACACCACAACACACCACAACACACCACGATACAACACACCACAACACACCACAACACACACCACAACACACCACGATACAACAACACTACACACCACAACACACCACACCAACACAACACAACACACACCACAACACACACCATGATACAACAACACTACACACCACAACACACACCACAATACAACAACACCAGAACACACACCACAACACACCACAATACAACAACACCACAACACACACCACAACACACACCACAATACAACAACACCACACACCACAATACAACAACACTACACACCACAACACACACCACAACACACACCACAATACAACAACACCACACACCACAATACACACCACAATACAACAACACCACACACCACAACACACACCACAATACAACAACACCACACACCACAACACACACCACAATACAACAACACCACACACCACAACACACACCACAATACAACAACACCACACACCACAACACACACCACAATACAACAACACCACACACCACAACACACACCACAATACAACAACACCACACACCACAATACACACCACAATACAACAACACCACACACCACAACACACACCACAATACAACAACACCACACACCACAATACACACCACAATACAACAACACCACACACCACAACACACACCACAATACAACAACAACACACACCACAACACACACCACAATACAACAACACCACAACAACACAACACACCACAACAACACTACACAACACACACCACAATACACACCACAACACTACACACCACAATACAACACAACAACACAACACACCACAACACAACACACACCACAATACACACCACACACCACACCACACACCACAACACAATACAACACACCACAATACAACAACACTACACACCACACACCACACCACACACCACACACCCCAACACAACACACCACAACACACCACAATACAACAACACTACACACCACAACAACACTACACAACACACACCACAATACAACAACACTACATAACACACACCACAATACAACAACACTACACACCACACACCACAACACACACCACACCACAACAACACTACACAACACACACCACAATACACACCACAACACTACACACCACAATACAACACAACAACACAACACAATACACACCACACCACAATACACACCACAACAACACTACACACCACACAACACAACACACACCCCAACACAACACAACACCATACCACAACAACACACCACCACACACCACACACCCCAACACAACACCATACCACAACAACACAACACACACCACAGCACAACAACACAACAAAATAGTAGATCCAAGTTGTTGCCATGGGTAACCATGTTAACCATCAGATACCAACTAACTAAGATATAAATGAAGACATGAGACAGAGAGGAAGTTGAGGTGGAGATTAAAACACCCAGAAACCCACAGCACACCAGTCATGAAATGTTTCCATGGTAACCATCCTAGGACGCATCCCAAATGACAACCTATTATACAGTGCACTATGGTCCCTGGTCTAGTGTTGTGCACTATACAGGGAAAGGGGTGTCATTTGGGCCTCAGCACTACAAAGAGGAAGCTGCTAGTGGAATAACGGTATCTACAGCAACAGAGGAAAGTCCCTACTGTAATATAAGCACCACACTCAGATCAGTTTACATAGTCCCTTACTGATCATCATTATCCAGGCTTACACAGTAAAACTGAACCTAGACCTGTCCTTATGAGGCGGTTTGCAGTGGCACAACTGTAACCTCTGTTTGAGGAAGTAGCATGGGGATCAGTGAGGGTAGTGACCTCTCTAACAGTCTAGTTCAGGGGGTCAAACTCATTTTTCCAAGTGTGCCGCATTTGGCTTCAACGAGGTCCAGAGGACTGCACTTAAAATTGGATATATTCCCTCGGCGTCCAAATTATCCAAAATATCCATTGCTTTTGGAATTTTAGATGCTCACTGACTGTCTAGCTTTCATTTGGATGACAGTCATTGTGATTGTGGACTACAAGAAAAGGAGGACCGAGCACGCCCCCATTCTCATCGACGGGTCTGTAGTGGAGCAGGTTGAGAGCTTCAAGTTCCTTGGTGTTCAAATCACCAACAAACTATCATGGTCCAAACACAACAAGACAGTCATGAAGAGGGCACGACAACGCCTATTGCCCCCCCAGGAGACTGGAATGGGTCCTCAGATCCTCAAAAAGTTATACATCTGCACCATTGAGAGCATCCTGACTGGTTGCATCACTGCCTGGTGTGGCAACTGCTCGGCCTCCGACCGCAAGGTACTACAGAAGGTAGTGTGTGCGGCCCAGTACATCACTGGGGTCAAGATTCCTGCCATCCAGGACCTCTATACCAGGCGGTGTCAAAGACTTGTCAAAGACTCCAGCGAACCTAGTCATAGGTTGTTCTCTCTGCTACCGAACGGCAAGCGGTAAGTCTAGGTCCAAGAGTCTACACAGCTTCTAACCCCAAACCATAAGACTCGTGAACAGCTATTCAAATTGCTACCCAGACTATTTGCATTGCCCCCCCTCCCCCTCTCCTTTACCCTGCTGCTACTCTCTGTTTATTATCTATGCATAGTCACTTTAACTCTACCTACATGTACAGTGGGGAAAACAAGTATTTAATACACTGCCGAATTTGCAGGTTTTCCTACTTACAAAGCATGTAGAGGTCTGTCATTTTTATCATCGGTACACTTCAACTGTGAGAGACGGAATCTAAAACAAAAATCCGGAAAATCACAAATTGTATGATTTTTAAGTAATTAAATTGCATTTTATTGCATTACATAAGTATTTGATCACCTACCAACCAGTAAGAATTCCGTCTCTCACAGACCTGTTAGTTTTTCTTTAAGAAGCCCTCCTGTTCTCCACTCATTACCTGAATTAACTGCACCTGTTTGAACTCGTTACCTGTGTAAAAGACACCTGTTCACACACTCAATCAAACAGACTCCAACCTCTCCACAATGGCCAAGACCAGAGAGCTGTGTAAGGACATCAGGGATACAATTTTAGACCTGCACAGGCTGGGATGGGCTACAGGACAATAGGCAAGCAGCTTGGTGAGAAGGCAACAACTGTTGGCACAATTATTAGAAAATGGAAGAAGTTCAAGATGACGGTCAATCACCCTCGGTCTGGGGCTCCATGCAAGATCTCACCTCGTGGGGCATCAATGATCATGAGGAAGGTGAGGGATCAGCCCAGAACTACACGGCAGGACCTGGTCAATGACCTGAAGAGAGCTGGGACCACAGTCTCAAAGAAAACCATTAGTAACACACTACGCCGTCATGGAATAAAATCCTGCAGCGCACACAAGGTCCCCCTGCTCAAGCCAGTGCATGTACAGGCCCGTCTGAAGTTTGCCAATGACCATCTGGATGATCCAGAGGAGGAATGGGAGAAGGTCACGTGGTCTGATGAGACAAAAATAGAGCTTTTTGGTCTAAACTCCACTCGCCGTGTTTGGAGGAAGAAGAAGGATGAGTACAACCCCAAGAACACCATCCCAACCGTGAAGCACGGAGGTAGAAACATCATTCTTTGGGGATGCTTTTCTGTAAAGAGGACAGGACGACTGCACCGTTATTGAGGAGAGGATGGATGGGGCCATGTATTGCGAAATCTTGGCCAACAACCTCCTTCCCTCAGTAAGAGCATTGAAGATGGGTCGTGGCTAGGTCTTCCAGCATGACAACAACCCGAAACACACAGCCAGGGCAACTTAGGAGTGGCTCCATAAGAAGCATCTCAAGATCCTGGAGTGGCCTAGCCAGTCTCCAGACCTGAACCCATTAGAACATCTTTGGAGGGAGCTGAAAGTCCGCATTGCCCAGCGACAGCCCCGAAACCTGAAGGATTTGGAGAAGGTCTGTATGGAGGAGTGGGCCAAAATCCCTGCTGCAGTGTGTGCAAACCTGGTCAAGAACTACAGGAAACGTATGATCTCTGTAATTGCAAACAAAGGATTCTGTACCAAATATTAAGTTCTGCTTTTCTGATGTATCAAATACTTATGTCATGCAATAAAATGCAAATGTTTTACTTAAAAATCATACAATGTGATTTTCTGGATTTTGTTTTAGATTCCGTCTCTCACAGTTGAAGTGTACCTAGGATAAAAATTACAGACCTTTACATGCTTTGTAAATAGGAAAAGCTGCAAAATTGGCAGTGTATCAAATACTTGCACTCCTCACTGTACACATTACATCAATTACCTCAACAAACCGGTGCCCCCGCACATTGACTCTGTACCGGTACCCCCTGTATATAGCCTCCACATTGACTCTGTACCGGTACCCCCTGTATATAGCCTCCACATTGACTCAGTACTGGTACCCCCTGTATATAGCCTCCACATGGACTCTGTATTGATACCCCCTGTATATCGCCTCCACATTGACTCTGTATTGGTACCCCCTGTATATCGCCTCCACATTGACTCTGTACCGGTACCCCCTGTATATAGCCTCCACATTGACTCTGTATTGGTACCCCCTGTATATCGCCTCCACATTGACTCTGTACCGGTACACCCTGTATATAGCCTCCACATAACACCGTGCGTAGGGCTGGTGCCATATAACTCGGGCCGAGGAGACGCAATGGAGACCAGATGCACTGAGCCGGCTTCATCCCTCCTGGCTCGATGCCCACTCTAGCGCGGCCGATTCGAGGAGCTGCGATGTAACGTACTGGGCTGTGAACATGCACTGGAGACACCGTACACTCCACCACATAACTCGGTGCCTGACCAGTACGACGCTCCACCCTGTAAGCACGGGGAGTTGGCTCAGGTCTCCTACCTGACTCCGCCAATGACCCTGTGTGCCTCCCCCCCAGATTCCTGCTGGGGCCACGCTTGTGAAAATGTATCCACTTCCTTGCTATAAGCTGCTTTTGAATAAAAGCGTCTGCTATGTATGTTATGTTATGTTAGATATAGATGTATGCTATGTTATGTTAGATATAGATGTATGTATTGTAATGTTATGTTAGAAATATATGTATGTTAAGTTATGTTATGTTAGATATAGATAGATGTAATGTTATGTTATGTTATGTTAGATATAGATAGATGTAATGTTATGTTATGTTAGATATAGATGTAATGTTATGTTATGTTAGATAAAGATGTATGTTATGTTATGTTAGATATAGATGTTAGTTATGTTATGTTAGATATAGTTAGATGTATGTTATGTTATGTTAGATATAGATAGATGTATGTTATGTTATGTTAGATATAGATAGATGTAATGTTATGTTATGTTATGTTAGATATAGATGAAATGTTATGTTATGTTAGATATAGATGTTAGTTATGTTATGTTAGATATAGATGTAATGTTATGTTATGTTAGATATAGATGTAATGTTATGTTAGATATAGCTGTAAAGTTATGTTATGTTAGATATAGATGTAATGTTATGTTATGTTAGATATAGATGTAATGTTATGTTATGTTAGATAAAGATGTAATGTTATGTTAGATATAGATGAAATGTTATGTTATGTTAGATATAGATGTTAGTTATGTTAGATATAGCTGTAATGTTATGTTAGATATAGATGAAATGTTATGTTATGTTAGATATAGATGTAATGTTATGTTAGATATAGATGTAATGTTATGTTATGTTAGATATAGATGAAATGTTATGTTATGTTAGATATAGATGTTAGTTATGTTATGTTAGATATAGATGAAATGTTATGTTATGTTAGATATAGATGTAATGTTATGTTAGATATAGATGTAATGTTATGTTATGTTAGATATAGATGTAATGTTATGTTAGATATAGATGAAATGTTATGTTATGTTAGATATAGATGTTAGTTATGTTATGTTAGATATAGATGTAATGTTATGTTATGTTAGATATAGATGTAATGTTATGTTAGATATAGCTGTAAAGTTATGTTATGTTAGATATAGATGTAATGTTATGTTATGTTAGATATAGATGTAATGTTATGTTATGTTAGATATAGATGTAATGTTATGTTATGTTAGATATAGATGTAATGTTATGTTAGATATAGCTGTAAAGTTATGTTATGTTAGATATAGATGTTATGTTATGTTATGTTAGATATAGCTGTAAAGTTATGTTATGTTAGATATAGATGTAATGTTATGTTATGTTAGATATATATGTAATGTTATGTTATGTTAGATATAGATGTAATGTTATGTTATGTTATGTTAGATATAGATGTAATGTTATGTTATGTTAGATATATATGTAATGTTATGTTATGTTAGATATATATGTAATGTTATGTTATGTTATGTTAGATATAGATGTAATGTTATGTTATGTTAGATATATATGTAATGTTATGTTATGTTATGTTAGATATAGATGTAATGTAATGTTATGTTATGTTAGATATAGACGTAATAAAAGACTGTTCAAATATGAACCCTGTTTTAGTTCCTCTTCTAAGACAGACAAAGTTATCGTACCTTACTGTACCGTATCGTGGAAAGCAGTGCATCATGGTACCATATTCTGTCCTCACCTGAGCACCTCGCCTGTTTGTTGCCATGATTACTGTATCCAGGGAGACAGAGGCAACTGTAGCTTCCTGCCTGGTTCTGACAGGTCCCTCCCTCTCCACAGATACCAGCAGTTGCATTACACTCATCTATGTCTGAGAGAGAGAGAGAGAGAGAGAGAGAGAGAGAGAGAGAGAGAGAGAAAGAGATAAGGTGAAAACAGAGAGAGGGGTAGTGTAGAGAGAGAGAGAGAGAGAGAGAGGGGAAGAGAGAGAGAGAGAGAGAGAGAGAGAGAGAGAGAGAGAGAGAGAGAGAGAGATAGGGAGGGAAGATAGAGGAGAAAGGAGAGAGAGAGAGAGAGAGAGAATACACAAACATTAACATAAAACTGAGAGAGAGAGAGAGAGAGAGAGAGAGAGAGAGAGAGAGAGAGAGAGAGAATACACAAACATTAACATAAACACTTGAGGAGAGAAGTGAGGAGGCAGACAACTGAACACATCCCAGAAAGAATAAAAATGAGAAACAGAGAAGAGTACATTCCAGAACAACAACAATCAGGTATCAGATTGCTGCTATTTCATGTTATGGTTACAGCTGTGAGTTCAGGCAGACATCTGGATTGGAACTCGGCCAAAGGTCATGGGGTTAGAGGTCACGGATCAGGGGTTAGAGGTCAGTGGTCAGGGATAACATGGCCTCGGCCCCTTCACCAGTATTGTTGCCATGGTAACTGAGCCCTGACGAACAGTTACAGGTGTATCTGCCAGGTGTGTTTGTGCACATGCCCAGAGCGCCACACGCACACAGTACACTCACTGACTCACTCACTCACTCACTCACTCACTCACTCACACACACACACACACACACACACAATACACACACAGTACACACACACACAGTAAACACACACACACACACAGTACACACACACACAGTCTCTCACACACACTTATACGAAGTGACACGTTGAAAGGAGTCCCATATGATAAAAGCATGTTTCTCACCCTCACACCTGCTCTCTGTTAGTTTGTACCCAGACTGGCAGATGCAGGTGTAGGACCCTGGGGTGTTCACACAGGATGAGTTGTTGGGGCAATCAGCAGTCTGCTCCTTACACTCATCCATGTCTGCACACAGAGATGGAAAGATGGAGAGATGGGAGTAGAGAGAGAGAGAGAGTGAGAGAGAGAGAGAGAGAGGGGGAGAGAGAGAGAGAGAGAGAGAGAGAGAGAGAGAGAGAGAGAGAGAGAGGAAACAAAGAACATTCCCAGAACAACAACCTTAGGTGAGGGGTGTCAGCCATCCACATGGTTTGTGTACCATTGATTTACTGCAGTAGGCTAAAACAGGGTCACAGTGTTTCTTGGTAGTCTTAAACTTTGACGCAAAAATATACACCTCACACACCTGTTATGGGATTTAAAAAATAAGACATCTCTACCATGTCATATACAGAGCTGAAATGTATCATTGTTTTAGTTTTCATCCCGATATTAGACTTTATATACATCACAGAAGACTGAAATATAACAAAACCGTTTGACAAAGAAAGACCAGATTTTCGGCAGTTAAAGAAAAGCGTTTATTAATGATAAAAGTATGAAAAATATGAATAAACATTCCACCCATGAGGCCACTAAGTCATTTCACTACTCTGTCCTTCCTTCTGAAGTGTACACTACTTCAAAAATAAAAGCATTGGATTGGTGGAGGCATCTTAGTGTGAGTTCAGTGAAGGAAAGTGAACAAGTGCACACTTCACGAGAAAGGAGAAAGGAGAAATTATTGGGATGCACCCAGAGTCTTAGTTCTGCCGCATGCAAGGTAGGACGATGCGTTGGGGTCACAGTTGACGGCTCCGGCTCCGGCTCTCTAGTAGACTGTATAACAGGTGGAAGGCAATGTATGAGTAGGAGAAGACTTGTGAACTATATTGTCATTGTCTTAGAGGAGGAGGGACAGTTATGACGAAATTAGAGGTATATAAACCAATGTACATGTAAGGATGGACAGAGCTCTCGTAAATAAACATTATATATATATATATATATATATATATATATATGTATTATTGTAGACTGGCCTCTGTCTGTTTCATTTCAACAAGAACCACCTTACAAATTCTTAGTTGAATTGAAGTTCAGTTTATGAACATTGAGAATGTAATTCTCTTCACACACACACACACACACACAAACACACACACACACACACACACACACACACACACACACACACACACACACACACACACACACACACACACACACACACACACACATTCACACACACACGCTAAGCTGAGACTCTCACATCACACAAACACACACAAACATGGTCTCAATTACAAGCCCGGTGCGGTATATTCCAGCTCCTCGTATTGGCCAGGCGAGAGTGGGCATCGAGCCAGGTGCCATGAAGCCGGCTCTACGCATCTGGTCTCCAGTGCGTCTCCTCGGGTCGGCGTACATGGCACCAGCCTTACGCATGGTGTCCCCGGTTCGCCAGCACAGCCCAGTGCGGGCTATTCCACGTCGCCGCACTGGCCTGGCTACAGGGAGCATTCAACCAAGTAAGGTTGGGCAGGCTCGGTGCTCAAGAGCTCCAGTGCGCCTGCACGGTCCGGTCTATCCGGTGCCACCTCCACGCACCAGCCCACCGGTGGCAGCACCCAGCACCAGGCTGTCTCTCCGTCAGCCAGGAGCTGCCAGAGTCGTCAGTCAGCCAGGAGCTATCTGAGCCGTCCTTCACTCCTGAGCGCTGCCAGAGTCACCCGTCTGTCCTGAGCCGCCAGAAACTCCCGTCTGTCCTGAGCCACCAGAGTCTCCCGTCTGTCCTGAGCCCCAAGAGTCTCCCGTCTGTCCTGAGCTGCCAGAGTCTCCCGTCTGTCCTGAGCCGCCAGAGCCGACAGTCTGTCCTTAGCCGCCAGAGCCGCCAGTCTGTCCTGAGCCGCCAGAGCCGCCGGTCAGCCAGGAGCAGCCAGAGCTGCCGGCCAGCCAGGAGCCGCCAGAGCCGTCAGCCAGCCAGGAACTGCCAGAGCCGTCAGCCAGCCAGGAGCATCCAGAGCCGTCAGCCAGCCAGGAGCTGCCAGAGCCGTCAGCCAGCCAGGAGCTGCCAGAGCCATCAGTCAGCCAGGAGCTGCCAGAGCCGTCAGCCAGCCAGGAGCTGCCAGAGCCGTCAGTCAGCCAGGAGCTGCCAGAGCCGTCAGTCAGCCAGGAGCTGCCGGAGCAGTTCTTCACTCCGGAGCTGCCGGAATCTCCCGTCCATTCGGGAGGGTCCCCAGTCGGAGGTCGGCGGCGAGGGTCGCCGCTCGTAAGAGGCCACGGGGGTGGTTGAGGAGGCGGACAAAAACTGTGGTGAAGTGGGGTCTACGTCCCGCGCCAGAGCCGCCACCGCGGACAGACGCCCACCCAGACCCTCCCCTATAGGTTCAGATTTTGCGGCCGGAGTCCGCACCTTTGGGGGGGGGGGGTACTGTCACGTTCTGACCATAGTTCTGTTGTTTTATTTTTTGTTTTAGTATGGTCAGGGCGTTGGGGTGGGCAGTCTATGTTTGCTTTTCTATGTTGGTTTTTGTGTTCGGCCTAGTATGGTTCTCAATCAGAGGCAGGTGTCGTTAGTTGTCTCTGATTGAGAATCATACTTAGGTAGCCTGGTTGTTTTTGTTTGTGGGTGTTTGTTTCCGTGTGAGTATTTGGGCCAAACGGTACTGTTTCGGTTTTGTAAATTTCACTTTTATTATTTTGTTCCAGTGTTCAGTTGTGTAGTTTTGAATGAATCAATATGGACACTTACCACGCTGCGTTTTGGTCCGATCCTTACTCCTCCTCAGACGAAGAGGAGGAAAGTCATTACACACACACTTGAATACTCACCCTTACACTCCCCAGTGAGAGCAGTATGGTTGACAGGCGTTGTGGATCTGAACCCAGGTTGACACTGGCAGTGGTAGCTCCCGATGGTGTTGAGGCAAGCGGCGTTGCTGCCACAAACCTGTGGTGACTTCTGGCACTCATTGAGCTCTGAAGAGATGGTGATATGGTGATAGAGCTGTGACTCACTAACCTCTCCTCCAGTGATTCCCTAACCTCTCCTCCAGTGATACCCTAACCTCTCCTCCAGTGATTCCCTAACCCCTCCTCCAGTGACTCCCTAACCCCTCCTCCAGTGATTCCCTAACCCCTCCTCCAGTGACTCCCTAACCCCTCCTCCAGTGATTCCCTAACCTCTCCTCCAGTGATTCCCAAATCTCTCCTCCAGTGATTCCCTAATCTCTCCTCCAGTGATTCCCTAATCTCTCCTCTAGTGATTCCCTAACCTCTCCTCCAGTGATTCCCTAACCTTTCCTCCAGTGATTCCCTAACCTCTCCTCCAGTGACTCAATACAGTCCATGTATTTGATGTATTTCAGAACTAAAGCAGCTGAAATAAGGAATGAGAGGCTTGATGATCAGGTTACCATTTGAATCAGCTGTGGTGATGTGGTACATCAGGGCAGAGGACTGTCTGGGGGTACTAGAGGAGAGGTTGGGGAATCACTGCTCCACAAATATGGCACAGAACAGAGAAGATATTGCAAAAACAAGCTAAACTGAGACCCGAGCCTCACACACGCTGTTGCTGTTTCTGATACATAAATACATATAATCACAATGAAACAATTTTTAGAGAATAATATAATTATCTCCCCCCTCCCCACCTACACATAGAATACTATCATTATCCCCCCCCTCCCCTCCCCACCTACACATAGAATAATATCATTATCCCACCCCTCCCCACCTACACATAGAATAATATCATTATCCACCCCTCCCCACCTACACATAGAATAATATCATTATCCACCCCTCCCCACCTACACATAGAATAATATCATTATCCCCCCCCTCCCCACCTACACATAGAATAATATATTATCCCCCCCCTCCCCACCTACACATAGAATACTATCATTATCACCCCCCTCCCCACCTACACATAGAATAATATAATTATCCCACCCCTCCCCACCTACACATAGAATAATATCATTATCCTCCCCTCCCCACCTACACATAGAATAATATCATTATCCTCCCCTACCCACCTACACATAGAATAATATCATTATCACCCCCCTCCCCACCTACACATAGAATAATATCATTATCCACTCCTCCCCACCTACACATAGAATAATATCATTATCCCCCCTCCTCCCCACCTACACATAGAATAATATCATTATCACCCCCTCCCCACCTACACATAGAATAATATAATTATCCACCCCCTCCATCTACACATAGAATAATATAATTATCCACCCCCCTCCACCTCCCCACCTACACATAGAATAATATCATTATCCCACCCCTCCCCACCTACACATAGAATAATATCATTATCCCCCCCTCCCCACCTACACATAGAATAATATCATTATCCTCCCCCTCCCCACCTACACATAGAATAATATCATTATCCCACCCCTCCCCACCTACACATAGAATAATATCATTATCCACCCCTCCCCACCTACACATAGAATAATATCATTATCCACCCCTCCCCACCTACACATAGAATAATATCATTATCACCCCCCTCCCCACCTACACATAGAATAATATAATTATCCACCCCCCTCCATCTACACATAGAATACTATCATTATCCCCCCCCTCCCCACCTACACATAGAATAATATCATTATCCCCCCCCTCCCCACCTACACATAGAAAAATATCATTATCACCCCCCCTCCCCCTCCCCACCTACACATAGAATAATATAATTTTCTACCCCCCTCCCCACCTACACATAGAATAATATAATTATCCACCCCCCTCCCCACCTACACATAGAATAATATCATTATCACCCCCCTCCCCACCTACACATAGAATAATATAATTATCCACCCCCCTCCCCACCTACACATAGAATCATATCATTATCCACCCCCCTCCCCACCTACACATAGAATAATATCATTATCCACCCCCCTCTCCACCTACACATATAATAATATCATTATCCACCCATCTCACCACCTACACATAGAATAATATCATTATCACCTCCCTCCCCC
>NC_048577.1:5875851-5898351 GCF_013265735.2 Oncorhynchus mykiss
GCCTTGTGGTCGGAGGCCGAGCAGTTGCCACACTTTTGAGTGAAGCCAGTGTGTCTATGCATGAGGATGACACAACACTGTATATGTCAGCTACTACAGAGCCTGAAATGACTGCAACACTTAACAAAGAGCTGCAGTGACTTTCAAAATGGGTGGCAAGGAATCATTTAGTCCTAAATATTTCAAACACTAAAAGCATTATATTTGGGACAAATCATTCACCAAACCCTAAACGTCAAATAAATCTTCAAATGCATAATGTAGAAATAAAGCAAGTGAAGGTGACTAACCTGAGTAACCCTGGATCGTAAACTGTCATGGTCAAAACATATTGAGTCAACAGTAGCTAAGATGGGGAGACGTATGTCCATAATAAAGTGTTGCTCAACAAGGCAGGTCCTACAGGCCCTAGTTTCTACCTTCTTAATAACACTGTCAACAAGGCAGGTTTTACAGGCCCTAGTTTCTACCTTCTTAATAACACTGTCAACAAGGCAGGTTTTACAGGCCCTAGTTTCTACCTTCTTAACAACGCTGTCAACAAGGCAGGTCCTACAGGCCCTAGTTTCTACCTTCTTAATAACACTGTCAACAAGGCAGGTCCTACAGGCCCTAGTTTCTACCTTCTTAACAGCACTGTCAACAAGGCAGGTCCTACAGGCCCTAGTTTCTACCTTCCTAACAGCACTGTCAACAAGGCAGGTCCTACAGGCCCTAGTTTCTACCTTCTTAACAGCACTGTCAACAAGGCAGGTCCTACAGACCCTTCTTAACAGCACTGTCAACAAGGCAGGTCCTACAGGCCCTAGTTTCTACCTTCTTAACAGCACTATCAACAAGGCAGGTTTTACAGGCCCTAGTTTCTACCTTCTTAACAGCACTGTCAACAAGGCAGGTCCTACAGGCCCTAGTTTCTACCTTCTTAACAGCACTATCAACAAGGCAGGTTTTACAGGCCCTAGTTTCTACCTTCTTAACAGCACTATCAACAAGGCAGGTTTTACAGGCCCTAGTTTCTACCTTCTTAACAGCACTGTCAACAAGGCAGGTTTTACAGGCCCTAATTTTGATGCAGCTTGACTACTGTTCAGTCGTGTGGTCAGGTGCCACAAAGAGGGACTTACTGTAGGAAAAGTGCATTTGGCTGAGAACAGGGCAGCACGGCTGGCTTTCTGTTGTACACAGAGAGCTAACACTAATAATATGCGTGTCAAACTTTCCTGGCTCTAAGTGAAGGAGATATCGACTTCCTCATTACTTGTATTTATGAGATGACTGGACATGTTGAAAGCACCAAGCTGTCTGTTTGAACTACTGGCACAAAGCTCAGACAGCCATACTTACCCCCAAAGACATGCCACCAGAGGTCTCTTCACAGTCCCCAAGTCCAGAACAGCATATGGGAGGCGCACAGTACTACACACCACAACACAACACACCACACAACACACCACACACCACAACAACACAACACACCACACCACACACCACAACAACAAAACACACCACAACACAACACAACAACACACCATAACATCACAAAAAACACAACAACACACCACAACACACCATACACCGCAACACAACAACACAACACAACAACACACCACAACACACCACACACCACAACACAACACAACACAACACACAAATGAAAACTGTCACGTCCTTATCATGTTCATAGTGGATCCAAGTTGTTGCCATGGGTAACCAAGTTTACCATCAGATACCAACTAACTTAGATATAAATGAAGACATGAGACAGGGAGGAAGTTGAGGTGGAGATTAAAACACCAGAAACCCACAGCACACTAGTGCTAAAAATGTTACCATGGTAACCATCCTAGCATGCATCCCAATTGACAACCTATTATACAGTGCACTATGGGCCCTGGTCAAATGTAGTGCACTATACAGGGAATAGGGTGTCATTTGGGCCTCATATACTAGAAAGAGGAAGCTGCCAGTGGAATAACGGTATCTACAGCAACAGAGGAAAGTCCCTACTGTAATATAAGCACCTCACTCAGATCAGTTTACATAGTCCCTTACTGATCATCATTATCCAGGCTTACACAGTCAAACTGAACCTAGACCTGTCCTTATGAGGCGGTTTGCAGTGGCACAACAGTAACCTCTGTTTGAGGAAGTAGCATTGAGATCAGTAAGGGTAATGACCTCTCTAACAGTCTAGATCAGGGGGTAACACTCATTTTCCCAAGTGGGCCGCATTTGATCTTCAACCTGGTCCGGAGGGCCGCACTTAAAATGTCATATATTTCCTCTGCATCGTTTTCTCTGAGAGATCCATCGCTGTTTGACTGTCTAAATATAAGACACATGTACCATGTCAGATATAGAATTGTATACAATTTTGAGTTTAATTCCAATATTACACTTTATATCACATTAGAGTGTAATATAACAAAAAACGTTTAAAATAGAAACACTGGATTTTTTTACATAAAAAATTATAAAAAACATTAAGAAACATTCCACTCGAGGCCACTGCTCCCTCCTTTCCTCTGAGGTGTACACTCATTCACTACTTCAAAACTAAAAGCATTGGATTGGTGGAGGCATGCTAGTGTGAGATCAGTGAAGGAAAGTGAACAAGTGTACACTTCACGAGAGAGGAGGGATTATTGGGACGCACCCGAGTCTTAGTTCTGCCTCATGCAAGACGATGTGTTGGGGTCATAGTTCAAACTGGTTTAGGGTACGGGTCACGTTCCAGTCCGACTACAATGCAGTCGTTGCATTGCTTCAACCAATGGCTGTGTGCTACGTAGCTGTAGTTGTATTTATTCTGGATCCCCATTAGTTCCTGTCAAGGCAGCAGCTACTCTTCCTCTTCCAGCAAAATGAAGGCAGTTTTAAAAACATTACAACACATTGATAACAGATTTCACAACATAATAAGTGTGTGCCCCCAGGCCTCTACTCTTCTACCACTTATCTACAACAAAAAACTCATGTGTACATCAATCAATCAATCAATCAAATTTATTTTATATAGCCCTTCGTACATCAGCTGATATCTCAAAGTGCTGTACAGAAACCCAGCCTAAAACCCCAAACAGCAAGCAATGCAGGTGAAGAAGCACGGTAGCTAGGAAAAACTCCCTAGAAAGGCCAAAACCTAGGAAGAAACCTAGAGAGGAACCAGGCTATGTGGGGTGGCCAGTCCTCTTCTGGCTGTGCCGGGTGGAGATTATAACAAAACATGGTCAAGATGTTCAAATGTTCATAAATGACCAGCATGGTCGAATAATAATAAGGCAGAATAGTTGAAACTGGAGCAGCAGCACAGTCAGGTGGACTGGGGACAGCAAAGAGTCATCATGTCAGGTATTCCTGGGGCATGGTCCTAGGGCTCAGGTCCTCCGAGAGAGAGAAAGAAAGAGAGAATTAGAGAGAGCATATGTGGGATGGCCAGTCCTCTTCTGGCTGTGCCGGGTGGAGATTATAACAGAACATGGCCAAGATGTTCAAATGTTCATAAATGATCAGCATGGTTGAATAATAATAAGGCAGAACAGTTGAAACTGGAGCAGCAGCACAGCCAGGTGGACTGGGGACAGCAAGGAGTCATCATGTCAGGTAGTCCTGGGGCATGGTCCTAGGGCTCAGGTCCTCCGAGAGAGAGAAAGAGAGAAGGAGAGAATTAGAGAACGCACACTTAGATTCACACAGGACACCGAATAGGACAGGAGAAGTACTCCAGATATAACAAACTGACCCTAGCCCCCCGACACATAAACTACTGCAGCATAAATACTGGAGGCTGAGACAGGAGGGGTCAGGAGACACTGTGGCCCACTCCGAGGACACCCCCGGACAGGGCCAAACAGGAAGGATATAACCCCACCCACTTTGCCAAAGCACAGCCCCCACACCACTAGAGGGATATCTTCAACCACCAACATACCATCCTGAGACAAGGCTGAGTATAGCCCACAAAGACCTCCGCCACGGCACAACTTAAGGGGGGGGGGGGGGGGCGCCAACCCAGACAGGATGACCACATCAGTGACTCAACCCACTCAGGTGACGCACCCCCTCCAGGGACGGCATGAGAGAGCCCCAGTAAAGCCAGTGACTCAGCCCCTGTAATAGGGTTAGAGGCAGAGAATCCCAGTGGAAAGAGGGGAACCGGCCAGGCAGAGACAGCAAGGGTGGTTCGTTGCTCCAGAGCCTTTCCGTTCACCCTCCCACTCCTGGGCCAGACTACACTCAATCATATGACCCACTGAAGAGATGAGTCTTCAGTAGAGACTTAAAGGTTGAGACCGAGTTTGCGTCTCTGACATGGGTAGGCAGACCGTTCCATAAAAATGGAGCTCTATAGGAGAAAGCCCTGCCTCCAGCTGTTTGCTTAAAAATTCTAGGGACAATTAGGAGGCCTGCGTCTTGTGACCGTAGCGTACGTGTAGGTATGTACGGCAGGACCAAATCACAGAGATAGATAGGAGCAAGCCCATGTAATGCTTTGTAGGTTAGCAGTAAAACCTTGAAATCAGCCCTTGCTTTGACAGGAAGCCAGTGTAGAGAGGCTAGCACTGGAGTAATATGATCAAATTTTTTGGTTCTAGTCAGGATTCTAGCAGCCGTATTTAGCACTAACTGAAGTTTATTTAGTGCTTTATCCGGGTAGCCGGAGAGTAGAGCATTGCAGTAGTCTAACCTGGAAGTGACAAAAGCATGGATTAATTTTTCTGCATCATTTTTGGACAGAAAGTTCCTGATTTTTGCAATGTTACGTAGATGGAAAAAAGCTGTCCTTGAAATGGTCTTGATATGTTCTTCAAAAGAGAGATCAGGGTCCAGAGTAACGCAGAGGTCCTTCACAGTTTTATTTGAGACGACTGTACAACCATTAAGATTAATTGTCAGATTCAACAGAAGATCTCTTTGTTTCTTGGGACCTAGAACAAGCATCTCTGTTTTGTCCGAGTTTAAAAGTAGAAAGTTTGCAGCCATCCACTTCCTTATGTCTGAAACACATTCTTCTAGCAAGGGCAATTTTGGGGCTTCACCATGTTTAATTGAAATGTACAGCTGTGTGTCATCCGCATAGCAGTGAAAGTTAACATTATGTTTTCGAATAACATCCCCAAGAGGTAAAATATATAGTGAAAACAATAGTGGTCCTAAAACGGAACCTTGAGGAACACCGAAATTTACAGTTGATTTGTCAGAGGACAGACCATTCACAGAGACAAACTGATATCTTTCCGACAGATAAGATCTAAACCAGGCCAGAACTTGTCCGTGTAGACCAATTTGGGTTTCCAATCTCTCCAAAAGAATGTGGTGATCGATGGTATCAAAAGCAGCACTAAGGTCTAGGAGCACGAGGACAGATGCAGAGCCTCGGTCCGATGCCATTAAAATGTAATTTACCACCTTCACAAGTGCCGTCTCAGTGCTATGATGGGGTCTAAAACCAGACTGAAGCATTTCGTATACATTGTTTGTCTTCAGGAAGGCAGTGAGTTGTTGCGCAACAGCCTTTTCTAAAATTTTTGAGAGGAATGGAAGATTCGATATAGGCCGATAGTTTTCTATATTTTCTGGGTCAAGGTTTGGCTTTTTCAAGAGAGGCTTTATTACTGCCACTTTTAGTGAGTTTGGTACACATCCGGTGGATAGAGAGCCGTTTATTATGTTCAACATAGGAGGGCCAAGCACAGGAAGCAGCTCTTTCAGTAGTTTAGTTGGAATAGGGTCCAGTATGCAGCTTGAAGGTTTAGAGGCCATGATTATTTTCATCATTGTGTCAAGAGATATAGTACTAAAACACTTGAGTGTCTCTCTTGATCCTAGGTCCTGGCAGAGTTGTGCAGACTCAGGACAACTGAGCTTTGAAGGAATACGCAGATTTAAGGAAGAGTCCGTAATTTGCTTTCTAATAATCATAATCTTTTCCTCAAAGAAGTTCATGAATTTATCACTGCTAAAGTGAAAGTCATCCTCTCTTGGGGAATGCTGCTTTTTAGTTAGCTTTGCGACAGTATCAAAAAGGAATTTCGGATTGTTCTTATTTTCCTCAATTAAGTTAGAAAAATAGGATGATCGAGCAGCAGTAAGGGCTCTTCGGTACTGCACAGTACTGTCTTTCCAAGCTAGTCGGAAGACTTCCAGTTTGGTGTGTCGCCATTTCCGTTCCAATTTTCTGGAAGCTTGCTTCAGAGCTCGGGTATTTTCTGTGTACCAGGGAGCTAGTTTCTTATGAGAAATGTTTTTAGTTTTTAGGGGTGCAACTGCATCTAGGGTATTGCGCAAGGTTAAGTTGAGTTCCTCAGTTAGGTGGTTAACTGATTTTTGTCCTCTGGCGTCCTTGGGTAGACAGAGGGAATCTGGAAGGACATCAAGGAATCTTTGTGTTGTCTGTGAATTTATAGCACGACTTTTGATGATCCTTGGTTGGGGTCTGAGCAGATTATTTGTTGCAATTGCAAACGTAATAAAATGGTGGTCCGATAGTCCAGGATTATGAGGAAAAACATTAAGATCCACAACATTTATTCCATGGGACAAAACTAGGTCCAGCGTATGACTGTGACAGTGAGTGGGTCCAGAGACATGTTGGACAAAACCCACTGAGTCGATGATGGCTCCGAAAGCCTTTTGGAGTGGGTCTGTGGACTTTTCCATGTGAATATTAAAGTCACCAAAGATTAGAATATTATCCGCTATGACTACAAGGTCCGATAGGAATTCAGGGAAGTCAGTGAGGAACGCTGTATATGGCCCAGGAGGCCTGTAAACAGTAGCTATAAAAAGTGATTGAGTAGGCTGCATAGATTTAATGACTAGAAGCTCAAAAGACGAAAACGTCAGAGGTCGGGGGTCAGAGGTCAGGCAGGTTCAGGGGTCAGGGCTAGCATGGCCTCAGCCGTCTCATTTGTGCCGGGCGCAGTGTTGTTCGGTTGTTACTAAGCCCTGACAGACAGGTGTATCGACCAGGTGTGTTTGTGCACATGCCCAGAGGGCTGCGCACCGAAGGAACCCACACACATTCATCCTCATCTGTAGTGGACACACACACACACACACACACACACAAGCTAAACTGAGATCCTCGCATCACACACACACACACAGACACACACACACACACACACACACACACACGCGCGCGCTTCCACACACACAGATGCACAAATACACACACTCATCCTCATCTGTAGTGGACACACACAAAGCATGCTGAGCCCTTGCCACACACACAGACACACAAACACAAACACACGGACACACAAACATGCCGGTGTCACCTATCAATCGCACTTGCACAAACCAAACAGGGTATCCATTACAACCGTTGCTGTGCTGATGTGACAACATACAATTATTTGCGTTGTCATGGAAATTACCACCAGGGACTCAAAGTCAAACTTAAATGAATCATTCTTTATTATCAGCAAGCTGGAGAGGTTCCAACAAACTTCATGCAACATAGTACACATCAGTCAGGGGCTCTGCCGGGGCAGTCCCGTTAGTTCTCTAATATACGGCTGTCCAAATAATTCATATAAGCATGATTTACATGATTCATTATTCATCATCAACGTTGGTTCCTGCAAGTGACTGACTGACTGATACAAGGTTTCTTCTCTCAAATCTGGGACCTTGAAACTGAGATACTCTTTTTGGTTCACAGAACAATGTTCTGGGCGTACTGTCATTTGGTCTGAGGAGGAGGTCACAGTCACCTGCACGAACCAAGATAGAGTGAGAGGAGATGCTGTGTACAATTAAATGCTACCTCTTCAGACAGCAACATTTTCCCTCACTTTCCCTCCTTGTATTACGCTGCGATAACTATTGTTAAAATTGTTATAATTGTTCAAATGGCTTTAAAACGTCATTTTTCAAAATTAAAAGCCTGAAACCAGACAAACTATTTACTGTATGACAAATTATTACCACCAATATTCTTAATAGAAATGTCTAAGACAAATGTCAAATAGAATAACAACACACTGTTAAAACCATTTTATCAAATTGGCTTATACTCCCCCTGTAACATTGACGACCTCACTGCAGAGTTACAGGGTCAGATTTGGTAGAGGGCTAACCCTTAGGGAGAAATCCCGACCATATAGCAGAACCAATCTGGAGAGATTTTTTTTTAAGCAAGACAAAAACAAAACAAACAAAACATCATACAACAAACAAAACAAAAACCACAATTCAAACAACAACCAAGAACAACAACCACAATACACTTCTTCCCTTTTGACACATGACTCACATCGGGTTTTATTCGTCCAAAACAACAACAACACTGCCGGTTAAGTAAACAATAAACAAATCAGAAAAACAAATACAATCAAAAAACATACCTTGATAACTCCATAAGGAAATAATTGTATCCCATTTGGTAATTCAAGATATAGTAATATGGACTGGAGACAGGTTTCCCTCATTCAGGGGCAGCACTCTCTCTCTCTCTCTCTCTCCTCCTCATGGTCTGAATCACACATAGGACTATTGATAAAACGTGTATGTGACCAATCTGATTTAATTTATAATCTTCTACCTAATTATCGGTGATTAGGCCTCACCAGAAAGTCAGAATAGAGGTCGGAGGTCATTCAACCCTATTAAGTGAGTGTTTATTTCCCCATTCTTTCCCCGTTCTTCTGTATCTTAAAAGACGTTTCAAACATTTTGTGTACAAGGTTTACACTGGGGTTTTCAGTACATTTCTTAACCTGTTAGAGCTCTAGGGGCGCTATTTCATTTTTGGATAAAAAACGTTCCCGTTTTAAGCGCGATATTTTGTCACGAAAAGATGCTCGACTATGCATATTCTTGACAGTTTTGGAAAGAAAACACTCTGAAGTTTCAGAATCTGCAAAGATTTTGTCTGTAAGTGCCCCAGAACTCATTCTACAGGCGAAACCAAGATGATGCATCACCCAGGAATTAGCAGAATTTCTGAAGCTCTGTTTTCCATTCTCTCCTTATATGGCTGTGATTGCGCAACGAATGAGCCTACACTTTCTGTCGTTCGCCCAAGGTCTTAGCAGCATTGTGACGTATTTGTAGGCATATCATTGGAAGATTGACCATAAGAGACTACATTTTCCAAGTGTCCGCCTGGTGTCCTGCGTCGAATTCGGTGCGCAATTGCCAGCTGCTTCTACTTTACCATTTGATTCAGGGGAGAAAGCATGTGTCCAAGAACGATGTATCAATGAAGAGATATGTGAAAAACACCTTGATGATTGATTCTAAACAACGTTTGCCATGTTTTCAGTCGATATTATGGAGTTAATTTGGAAAAAAGTTTGCGTTTTGAGGACTGAATTTATGGATTTTTTTTGGTAGCCAAATGTGATGTATAAAACGGAGCTATTTCTAATACACAAGGAATCTTTTTGGAAAAACTGAGCATCTGCTATCTAACTGAGAGTATCCTCATTGAAAACATCAGAAGTTCTTCAAAGGTAAATGATTTTATTTGAAGGCTTTTATGTTTTTGTTAATGTTGCGTGCTGGATGCTAACGCTAATGCTAACGCTAAATGCTAACGCGAAATGCTAACTCTAGCTAGCTACTTTTACACAAATTATTGTTTTCCTATGGTTGAGAAGCATATTTTGAAAATCTGAGATGACAGTGTTGTTTACAAAAGGCTAAGCTTGAGAGATGGCATATTTATTTCATTTCATTTGCGATTTTCATAAATAGTTAACGTTGTGTTATGCTAATGAGCTTGCTGATAGATTTACACAATCCTGGATACAGGGGTTTTTTCATAGCTAAACGTGACGCAGAAAACGGAGCGATTTGTCCTAAACAAATAATCTTTCAGGAAAAACTGAACATTTGCTATCTGAGAGTCTCCTCATTGAAAACATCTGAAGTTCTTCAAAGGTAAATTATTTTTTTGAATGCTTTTCTGTTTTTTTGTGTAAATGTTGCCAGCTGAATGCTAATGCTAAATGCTACGTTAGCCATCAATACTGTTACACAAATGCTTGTTTTGCAATGGTTGAGAAGCATATTTTGAAAATCTGAGATGACAGTGTTGTTAACAAAAGGCTAAGCTTGAGAGCTAGCATATTTATTTCATTTCATTTGCGATTTTCATGAATAGTTAACGTTGCGTTATGGTAATGAGCTTGAGTCTGTATTCACGAACCCGGATCCGGGATGGGGAGATCAGAAAGGTTAACCTCTCTAGGGTAGGGGGCAGCATTCAGAATTTTGGATGATATGATATGATATGCAAATAACTGGTAGATTTGGTAGATTTGGATAGAAAATACTCTAAAGTATCCAAAACTGTTAATATCGTGTCTGTGAGTAAAACAGAACTGATTTGGCAGGCGAAAACCTGAGAAAAATCCATTCAGGAAGTATTTTGGGGGAGATTTTGTAGTTTTCTATTCAATGCCATTACAGTATCCATTGATTTGGGACTCAATTTGCAGATCCAATGCCTTCCACTAGATGTCAACAGTCGTTAGAAATCGTTTCAGGCTTGTATTCTTATAAATTAGGGAGTAACACCAGTCTGAATGAGTGGACCCTACCGTGTCGCAGAGCTTTTTCATGCGCAATCCCGAGAGAGTGCATTACTTGTTTACCTTTTATAGTGACAATGTTATTGTCCTGTTTAAATATATAAATCATTTAGGCCAAAAACAACCTGAGGATTGAATATAAACATTGTTTGACATGTTTCTATGTACTTTACGGATACAATTTGGATTTTTTGTCTGCCTGTTTTGACTGCATTTGAGCCTGTGGATTACTGAAGAAAAAGTGCGAACAAAACTGAGGTTTTTGGATATAAAGAGACTTTATTGAACAAAATGAACATTTATTGAGTAAATGAATGTCTTCTGATTGCCACCATATGAAGATCATCAAAGGTAAGGGATTAATATTATCTATATTTCTGAGTTTTGTAACGCTTCTGCTTGGCTGGTCACTGTTTGGATAATTTGTCAACTGGGCTATGATCTGGGCTAGGTATGTTCTGGGCTAGGTATGCTTTTGCCGAAAAGCATTTTATAAATCTGACACCGTGGTTGGATTAAAAGGACAATTTCCCTTTATGCAACATTTGTACAAACAAATAATGAGGGATCTTCCTTAAATATTAACTTCTTGTTAATCCAGCCGCTGTGTCAAATTTCAAAAAGGCTTTACGGCGAAAGCATACCATGAGATTATCTGAGGATAGCGCCCCATGTAAAAAAAAAAAAAAACATACAATCATTACCAGCCAAGTCGAGGAGTCAGAAATAGCGATAAAATGAATCACTTACCTTTGATGATCTTCATATGGTTGCACTCACAGACTCCCAGTTACACTTACAATTAATCCTCAGGTTGTTAATTGTATTTATAATCAATAAAAATTTTAACCGGACAATACCGTTTTCAATAGAAAGGAAAAATAACAAAGAGTGCGTCAAATCAGGTCTGCAAACTTCCTCTGTCCTCTGACCAAAATTGCTTTTCACACATCGTTTTTCAAAATAAAAGCATCTAGTGGAAGCCATTGGAACTGCAATCGGATTCCTAACCCATTGGATTCTCTATTGGTATTGAGTTGAAAAACAGCGACATGAAAACAATTCCACTTCCTAGATGTATTTTTCTCAGGTTTTCGCCTGCCATATCAGTTCTGTTATACTCATAGGCATATTATTTTAACAGTTTTGGAAACTTGAGAGTGTTTTCTATCCAAATCCACTAATTATATACATATCCTAAATTCTGGGCCTGAATAACAGGCAATTTACTTTCGGCACGCTTTTCATCCGGAGGTGAAAATACTGCCCCCTACCCACGAGAGGTTAACAGCAGGGAGATAGGTATCCTAAGGGGCGGCAGTAGCCTAGTGGTTAGAGCATTGGGCCAATAACCGAATGGTTCCTAGATTGAATCCCCGGAGCCGGAAGAAAAATATATATGTTGTTCTGCCTCTGAACAAGGCAGTTGACCCACTGTTCCTAGGGAATCATGGTAAATAAAATTTTGTTTTTAATTAACTGACTTGTCCAGTTAAATAAAGGTTCAATAAAAATCAATTAAAAAACAGCCTGATCCAGGTATATTTATACTGTATATTACTACAGTGTCACTAACTGATAAATGCCTCAGCAAGTCTTTAAAAAGGAAATGTACACAATCTGTAATGGCTCTGTGATGCCATACGCTGGGAGACGAGAAGTAAGTACAGGGAATGAATATTTAATGGATTAACAGACATGAAAAACAGGAACAGCGTCTGGACAGGAGAAACAAAACAACATCAATGCAGACGCAGAAAATTAACTGGAGGGGGTGACAGATATAGGGTAGATAATCAATGACATGATGGAGTCCAGGTGAGTCCGATGAAGCGCTGGGGCGCGTAACGATGGTGAGAGGTGTGAGTAATGATGAGCCGTCTGGCAACCTCAAGCGTCAGAGAGGGGGAGCAGGAGCAGACGTGACCAAATCATTGGTAAACTCATCAGAAAACTTGATATAGGAATTTCCATCAAGCCTGGAAGAAAGAAAATTAACATATACTAATCAGTCCTAAAAGTCTTCATCTTAATCGAGCTTATTGCATCTTGGGAAAGAAGTCTTGATAAAACCATGTGTAAACAGAATCATACTTCAGACACTTCAGATGATACAGTGTCCCATTAAGCAGAATCATACTTCAGACACTTCAGATGATACAGTGTCCCATTAAACAGAATCATACTTCAGACACTTCAGATGATACAGTGTCCCATTAAACAGAATCATACTTCAGACACTTCAGATGATACAGTGTCCCATTAAACAGAATCATACTTCAGACACTTCAGATGATACAGTGTCCCATTAAACAGAATCATACGTCAGACACTTCAGATGATACAGTGTCCCATTAAGCAGAATCATACTTCAGATGATACAGTGTCCCATTAAGCAGAATCATACTTCAGACACTTCAGATGATACAGTGTCCCATTAAACAGAATCATACTTCAGACACTTCAGATGATACAGTGTCCCATTAAACAGAATCATACTTCAGACACTTCAGATGATACAGTGTCCCATTAAACAGAATCATACTTCAGACACTTCAGATGATACAGTGTCCCATTAAACAGAATCATACTTCAGACACTTCAGATGATACAGTGTCCCATTAAACAGAATCATACTTTAGACACTTCAGATGATACAGTGTCCCATTAAACAGAATCATACTTCAGACACTTCAGATGATACAGTGTCCCATTAAACAGAATCATACGTCAGACACTTCAGATGATAGTGTCCCATTAAACAGAATCATACTTCAGACACTTCAGATGATACAGTGTCCAATTAAACAGAATCATACTTCAGACACTTCAGATGATACAGTGTCCCATTAAACAGAATCATACTTTAGACACTTCAGATGATACAGTGTCCCATTAAACAGAATCATACGTCAGACACTTCAGATGATAGTGTCCCATTAAACAGAATCATACTTTAGACACTTCAGATGATAGTGTCCCATTAAACAGAATCATACTTCAGACACTTCAGATGATACAGTGTCCCATTAAAAAGAATCATACTTCAGACACTTCAGATGATACAGTGTCCCATTAAGCAGAATCATACTTCAGACACTTCAGATGATACAGTGTCCCATTAAACAGAATCATACGTCAGACACTTCAGATGATACAGTGTCCCATTAAGCAGAATCATACTTCAGACACTTCAGATGATACAGTGTCCCATTAAACAGAATCATACTTCAGATGATACAGTGTCCCATTAAACAGAATCATACTTCAGACACTTCAGATGATACAGTGTCCCATTAAACAGAATCATACTTCAGACACTTCAGATGATACAGTGTCCCATTAAGCTGAATAGGCACCTTCTAAAGCAAACAATCCCAGAGCTCCTTTCTTGTAATCTAATCATGATGAACCTGTTGCATTGACATGCAGAACCAGTCCACAGATTGGACACACCTACTCATTCAAGGGTTTTTCTTTATTTTTACTATTTTCTACATTGTAAAATAATAGTGAAGACATCAAAACTATGAAATAGCACATATGGAATCATGTAGTAACTAAAAAAGTTTTAAACAAATCTAAATATATTTTATGTTTTAAGATTCTTCAAAGTATCCACCCTTTGCCTTGATGACAGCTTTGCACACTCTTGGCATTCTCTAAACCAGCTTCACCTCGAATGCTTTTCCAAAAGTCTTGAAGGAGTTCCCACATATGCTGAGCACATGTTGGCTGCTTTTCCTTTACTATGCGGTCCAACTCATCCCAAACAATGTAAATTGGGTTTGAGGTCGGGTGATTGTGGAGGCCAGGTCATCGGATGCAACACTCTGTCACTTTCCTTCTTGGTCAAATAGCCCTTACACAGCCTGGAGGTGTGTTGGGTCATTGTCCTGTTGAACAACAAATGATAGTCCCACTAAGTGCAAACCAGATTGGATGGCGTATCACTGCAGAATGCTGTGGTAGCCATGCTGGTTAAGTGTGCCTTGAATTCTAAATAAATCAAAGACCGTGTCACCAGCAAAGCACCCCCACACCATTACACCTCCTCCTCCATGCTTCACGGTGGGAATCACACATGCGGAGATCATCCGTTCACCTACTCTGTGTCTCACAACGACACGGTGGTTGGAACCAAAAAAAGTCAAATTTGGACTCGTCAGACCAAAGGACACATTTTCATCGGTTTAATGACTATTGCTTGTTTTTCTTGGTGCACGCAAATCTCTTCTTATTATTGGAGTCATTTAGTAGTGGTTTCTTTGCAGTAATTTGACCATGAAGGCCTGATTCATGTAGTCTCCTCTGAACAGTTGATGTTGAGACGTGTCTGTGACTTGAACTCTGTGAAGCATTTATTTGGGCTGCAATCGATGAGGCTGGTAACTATAATACTGATACTCTGCAGCAGAGGTAACTCTGGGTCTTCCTTTCCTGTGGCGGTCCTCATGAGAGACAGTTAACTGTAATGAACTGATCCTCTGCAGCAGAGGTAACTCTGGGTCTTCCTGTCCTGTGGCGGTCCTCATGAGAGACAGTTAACTGTAATGAACTGATCCTCTGCAGCAGAGGTAACTCTGGGTTTTCCTTTCCTGTGGCTGTCCTCATGAGAGACAGGTAACTCTAATGAACTGATCCTCTGCAGCAGAGGTAACTCTGGGTTTTCCTTTCCTGTGGCTGTCCTCATGAGAGACAGTTAACTGTAATGAACTGATCCTCGGCAGCAGAGGTAACTCTGGGTCTTCCTTTCCTGTGGCGGTCCTCATGAGAGACAGTTAACTCTAATGAACTGATCCGCTGCAGCAGAGGTAACTCTGGGTTTTCCTTTCCTGTGGCTGTCCTCATGAGAGCCAGTTTCATCATAGTGCTTGATGTTTGTTGTGACTGCACTTGATGAAACTTTCAAAGTTCTTGAAATGTTCCACATTGACTGACCTTCACGGCTTAAAGTAATGATGGACTGATGTTTCTCTTTGCTTATTTGAGATGTTCTTGCCATAATGTGGACTTGGTATTTTACCAAATAGGGCTATATTCTGTATACCACCCCTGCCTCCTCAAATTAACTTTTAACAAAACAAACCTGTTCATTGAAATGCATTCCAGGTGACTATCTCATGAAGCTGTTTGAGAGAATGCCAAGAGTGTGCAAAGCTGTCATCAACGCAAGCGTGGCTAATTAGATTATTTAAAATGTGTTTTACACTTTTTTGGTTACTACATGATTCCATATGTGTTATTTGATAGTAGAACATAGTTCAAATAAAGAAAACCCTTGAATGAGTAGGCGTGTCCAAACTTTTGACTTGTACTGTCTACTCTTTCTGTCCCAAATGTCCCTTACAGCCTGTTTGAGTTCAGTGAGTTCTGTTCATTTTCACTGGCAGCTTATCTATTTGTCCACAGGAAGCTTATCTTTAACCCAAACAACAGATGGCAGCCTCTAATATGATGAGTCTCAATTCCTCTTTTCCTTATGTGACCTTGTATTCAAAAACACTTCAAAATACTAAGACACCACATTATTAAAGTGCTCTCTGAAAGTCACTAACAACATATTACATTAACAAATCTCTAGTAACTCAGTATAATATTCATACATTGTTACATCATCACATCTCTAGTAACACATTATACTCTACATACATTGTTACATCATCACATCTCTAGTAACTCAGTATAATATTCATACATTGTTACTTTATCAAATCTCTAGTAACCCATTATACTCTATATACATTGTTACATCATCACATCTCTAGTAACACATTATACTCTACATACATTGTTACATCATCACATCTCTAGTAACACATTATACTCTATATACATTGTTACATCATCACATCTCTAGTAACTCAGTATAATATTCATACATTGTTACATCATCACATCTATAGTAACACATTATACTCTACATACATTGTTACATCATCACATCTCTAGTAACACATTATACTCTACATACATTGTTACATCATCACATCTCTAGTACCTCAGTATAATATTCATACAGTATATTTGGTAATAGTACTCTCTCCTTTCATATCTTCACATCACGCAGAATCCCTATATAATGTTAAAAACTCAGCTCACAGATTTGGTTGGGGCATTCATTCAGACACACACCTCTTTCAAACCAGTGGCCGGAACTGGTTGGGGTATTCATTCATACACACACCTCTTTCAAACCAGTGGCTGGAACTGGTTGGGGTATTCATTCATACACACACCTCTTTCAAACCAGGGGACAGAACTGGTTGGGGTATTCATTCAGACACACACCTCTTTCAAACCAGTGGACAGAACTGGTTGGGGTTTTCATTCATACACACACCTCTTTCAAACCAGTGGACAGAACTGGTTGGGGTATTCATTCATACACACACCTCTTTCAAACCAGTGGACAGAACTGGTTGGGGTATTCATTCATACACACACCTCTTTCAAACCAGTGGACAGAACTGGTTGGGGTTTTCATTCATACACACACCTCTTTCAAACCAGTGGACAGAACTGGTTGGGGTATTCATTCATACACACACCTCTTTCAAACCAGGGGACAGAACTGGTTGGGGTATTCATTCAGACACACACCTCTTTCAAACCAGTGGACAGAACTGGTTGGGGTTTTCATTCATACACACACCTCTTTCAAACCAGTGGACAGAACTGGTTGGGGTATTCATTCATACACACACCTCTTTCAAACCAGTGGACAGAACTGGTTGGGGTATTCATTCATACACACACCTCTTTCAAACCAGGGGACAGAACTGGTTGGGGTATTCATTCAGACACACACGTCTTTCAAACCAGTGGACAGAACTTGTTGGGGTATTCATTCATACACACACCTCTTTCAAACCAGGGGACAGAACTGGTTGGGGTATTCATTCAGACACACACCTCTTTCAAACCAGTGGACATAACTGGTTGGGGTATTCATTCATACACACACCTCTTTCAAACCAGTGGACAGAACTGGTTGGGGTATTCATTCAGACACACACGTCTTTCAAACCAGTGGACAGAACTGGTTGGGGTATTCATTCAGACACACACCTCTTTCAAACCAGTGGACATAACTGGTTGGGGTATTCATTCAGACACACACCTCTTTCAAACCAGTGGACAGAACTGGTTGGGGTATTCATTCAGACACACACCTCTTTCAAACCAGTGGACAGAACTGGTTGGGGTATTCATTCATACACACACCTCTTTCAAACCAGTGGACAGAACTGGTTGGGGTATTCATTCAGACACACGTCTTTCACACCGGGGATAGTCCCCTGAAAGCTCTCATTCACTCAGTACAAATAATATCTCTTATTATCCCAAATTCCAGCTTACCAATTATTTTCCAAATATCAATCTGTTATTATCCACATTTTAATATCTTAATATCCAAATGTAAATCATCTTAACCTGTCATTTCAACTCTCACATCCACATTCACTTAGTACTATTCCCCAACACACCCAGTAATCACCATGGTTACTCCTTATGCATCTTCATCCATTCTCTTGTCGTTACCTTCTTCTGCGGTTCCTCTACAGTCTCTATAGTCTCTTTAGTATCTTTAGTCCCTCAGTATCGATAGTCTCAATAGTCTATATAGACATAAATGCTTTAGTGCAGTGGTTCTTAACCTGAGTTCGATCGAACCCCTGGGGTTCGGTGAGTCAGTCTCAGGGGTTCAGCGGAGGTCAAGACACACATCCGACTCATATGATTCGTGATGATCACGCCCCGCTTAGGCCATCATTGGCTGCTCGGGTGATCACGCTACATCGCTTGGCCTATATGTGCTGCAGGGAATTTGGTGTGCTCAGTAGTCGACTTGTGACTTTCGTGATGGTAAGTCTTGTGATATCTTTATTTATTTTAATCCCTTCATACTTACTATGTCGAGTAAAAAAAGAAAGTGGTCGGACGAATATGTACAATATGGATTCACATGTATAACGGAACGTGATGGGAGTCAGCGTCCTAACTGCATGATTTGCAATGCCAAGTTGAGCAATTCTAGTCTAGCACCGGCAAAACTAAGAGAACACTTCCTTAAGCTGCATGGAGATGGAAAATACAAGAACACAACGCTCGCTGAATTCAAGGTGAAGAGAGCCAGATTCGATGAAAAGGCTACTCTGCCTGTTCTCGGCTTTGTACCCATCAACAAATCGATCCTCACAGCATCGTACGAAGTTGCTTACCTGATCGCAAAGCAGGGCAAACCACACACCATTGGTGAAACACTCATAAAACCAGCTGTGTTGAAGATGGCGAATATCGTTCTGGGAAAAGAGGCCGAAGTTACGTTATCCCAAATTCCTCTTTCAAATGACACCATCAGCGACAGAATAGAGGACATGAGCAAAGACATCTTGGCTCAAGTAGTTGTAGATCTGATTTCAAGCCCAGCAAAATTCAGCCTTCAACTCGACGAGAACACAGACGTTTCCAATCTAAGCCAGCTTGCTGTATTCGTGCGCTATGTGAAAGACGACGTGATAAAGGCAGATTTTAATTATTTTGTAAGCCTCTTACAACAACAACTAAGGCAGCCGATGTGAAGAAACTTGTGGATGACTTCTTCAAAGACAGCAATCTTTTGTGGGATATGGTTTCTGCAGTTTGTTCGGATGGAGCTCCAGTCATGCTGGGAAGAAAGTCTGGTTTGGGTGCGCTAGTGAAAGCCGATGCACCACACATCATGGTTACGCATTGTATTCTGCACAGGCATGCGTTGGCAACAAAAACCTTGCCTCCGAAACTGGCAGAAGCATTAAAAATTGTAGTGGAATGCGTGAACTATGTGCGAACTAGTGCTCTGAGGCACCGCATCTTCAGTGAGCTGTGTAAAGAAATGGGCTCTGAATTCGAGGTACTTCTGTACCATTCTAACGTTTGGTGGTTATCCCGGGGACCGGTGCTGAATCGTGTTTTTGCTGTGCGTGTGGAATTAGCCCTGTTTTTGCAAGAGCACCAACATTGTCATGCAGATTGCTTCAAAAATTCTGAGTTCATTCTCATTTTAGCGTACATGGCTGATATCTTCGCAGCTCTCAATCATCTCAATCAAACGATGCAGGGCGGCGGAGTCAACATCATCGAAGCGGAGGAAAACCTGAAGGCTTTTTAAAAAAGCTACGGTTATGGAAACGACGAACAGAGAACGAAAACTTTGCAAACTTTCCCCTGCTGGACGACTGTAAGTAAGATCGAAGATGTATCTGGAATCAGAGACATTTCTGTACCCGCAGAACTGAAGCAAGCAAATGCCACGCACTTAGATGAGCTTGCAAAGTCTCTCGACGGATACTTCCCTACAAGAGAGTCATATCCAGCATGGGTGAGACAGCCATTCACGTTTAGTGTTGAGACAACAGATGTCAATGATGAATACCTTGATGAAATCATTTAAATTCAGCAGAGCCAGGTTCAACAGCAACTCTTCAGAACAACAACGCTTTCAACGTTTTGGTGTCAACAAATGGTAACGTACCCTGTTATTGCTAAGAAAACTCTGGAGATTTTCATATCGTTTGTTACAACATATCTTTGCGAGCAATCCTTTTCGAGGATGCTGGACATAAAAACGAAGAAAAGGAACAGACTTTGTTGCAAAAATGACATGAGAGTGGCACTTGCCAAGGTGAAGCCGCACATTTCTGAACTGGTCTCTGAAAGGCAACAGCAGAAGTCACACTGATTTGCAGTAAATATTCATTATTTTGTTTTTGTGTGAAAATCATGTTTTGATGATTTTGTTCTTTGATTACAGTGATGTTGATGCACGGTTCATTTTGTGCACCAGTAAAATATATACCTATGTTTTGATTGGTTCAGTGAATGCGCATTTGAAACTGGTGGGGTTCAGTACCTCCAACAAGGTTAAGAACCACTGCTTTAGTGTCTGTGGATGCCTTAGTAGCTATTGTCCCTATAGTCTCTGTAGTATCTATTGTCACTAAGGCATCTTTAGTCCCTTACAATCCATAGTCTCAATAGTCTTTAAAGTCACAAATGCCTTAGTCTATATGGACTATAAAGTCTTCCCATAAATACATATGTACAGTATGTAGTGATGTTTCCAACTAAAGCAGTCAATCAATTAATCAATCAATCAAGACAAAACACACACACAAGGATGCCCTCTTGTGGACTCACCTTCACAGTGTGATGAGAGAATCTGAACCCAGGTTGACACTGGCAGTGGTAGCTCCCAATGGTGTTGAGGCAACTGGCGTTGCTGCCACAAACCTGAGGTGTCTCCTGGCACTCATCGATGTCTGAAGAGAGAAGGGAATATATTGAAAGTAAATAACTCACCCCTCCTCCAGTGATTCCCTAACTTCTCCTCCAGTGATTCCCTAACCCCTCATCCAGTGACACCACAACCTCTCCTCCAGTGATTCCCTAACCTCTCCACCAGTGATTCCCTAATCTCTCCCCCAGTGATTCCCTAACCTCTCCTCCAGTGATTCTCTAATATCTCCTCCAGTGATTCCCTAACCTCTCCTCCAGTGATTCTCTAATATCTCCTCCAGTGATTCCCTAACCTCTCCTCCAGTGATTCTCTAATATCTCCTCCAGTGATTCCCTAACCTCTCCTAGATATAGATCTCTTAGATATAGATGTATGTAATGTAATGCTATGTTAGATATATATGTATGCTATGTTATGTTATGCTTGATACAGATGTATGTTATGTTATGTTATGTTAGAAATATATATGTTATTTTATGTTAGATACATATGTATGTAATGTTATGTTAGATAAAGACGTAATTAAGACAGACAAAGTAATCGTACCTCACTGCACCATATCGTTGGAAGCAGTGCATCATGGTACCAGATTCTTTCCTCACCTGAGCACCTAGCCTGTTTGTTGCCATAATTACTGTATCCAGGGAGACAGAGGCAACTGTATCTTCCTTCCTGGTTCTGACAGGTCCCTCCCTCTCCACAAACACCAGCAGTTACATTACACTCATCTATGTCTGAGAGAGAGAGAGAGAGAGGGGGAGGGGAGAGAGAGGGGGAGGGGAGAGAGAGTGAGAGAGGGAGGGAGGGGAGAGAGAGAGAGAGGGTGGAGAGAGGGAGATGTATGTTATGTTATGTTAGATATAGATTTAGGTAATGTTATGTTATGCTAGATATAGATGTAGATGTATGTTATGTTAGATATAGACGTAATTAAGACAGACAAAGTTATCGTACCTCACTGTACCATATCGTTGGAAGCAGTGCATCATGGTACCAGATTCTTTCCTCACCTGAGCACCTAGCCTGTTTGTTGCCATGATTACTGTATCCAGGTACACAGAGGCAACTGTAGCTTCCTTGCTGGTTCTGACAGGTCCCTCCCCCTCCACAGATACCAGCAGTTGCATTACACTCATCTATGTCTGAGAGAGAGAGAGAGAGGGAGGGAGAGAGAGAGAGAGAGAGAGAGAGAGAGAGAGAGAGAGAGAGAGAGAGAGAGAGAGAGAGAGAGAGAGAGAGAGGTGGGGAGAGGAGAGAGAGAGAGAGAGAGAGAGAGAGGGGGGAGAGGGAGATTATGATATAGATAGATATAGATAGATGTATGTTATGTTAGATATAGACGTAATTAAGACAGACAATGTTATCGTACCTCACTGTACCATATCGTTGGAAGCAGTGCATCATGGTACCATATTCTTTCCTCACCTGAGCACCTAGCCTGTTTGTTGCCATGATTACTGTATCCAGGGAGACAGAGGCAAATGTAGCTTCCTTCCTGGTTCTGACAGGTCCCTCCCCCTTCACAGATACCAGCAGTTACATTACACTCATCTATGTCTAAGAGAGAAAGAGAGAGAGAGGGGAGGAAAGAGAGAGGGGGAAGGGAGAGAGAGAGAGAGGGGGGGAGAAAAGAGAGGGAGAGAGCGAGGGGAAAGAGAGAGAGGGAGAGCG
>NC_048577.1:5903351-5910851 GCF_013265735.2 Oncorhynchus mykiss
TCCCACAAAAAGACTTACAACAGAACCAATTAGAAATTAAAGAAAAATGTAACATCCTTGAATCAGTCATTAAAAACAACCAAAATCCATTAGATTACCCAATAACACAACAAGAACTAAATGAAATGCTAAAATCTATTAAAACAAAGAAGGCTTGTGGTGTAGACAACATCAGAAATTAAATGCTGAAAAACAGCACACCTGAGTTGCAAAATGCTGTGCTTAAATTGTTCAACATGGTGTTAACTTCTGGCTGCTTCCCTGATGTCTGGAACCAGGGGCTCATCTCCCCTATCCACAAAAGTGGAGACAAATCAGACCCCAATAATTACAGGGGAATTTGCGTCAACAGTAACTTGGGAAAGATTTTCTGTAGCATTTTGAATTCAAGAATTCAAACCTTTCTTCAAGAAAAAAATGTAATAAGTAAATGTCAAATTGGCTTTCTTCCTAACCATCGCACTACTGACCATATATACACCTTACACACACTAATTAATAAACACGTCCACCAAAAAAAAGAGGGCAAAATCTTTGCTTGCTTTATTGACTTTAAAAAAGCATTTGATTCGATTTGGCATGAAGGGCTATTCTACAAAATTCTACGAAGTGGGCTTGGTGGTAAGGTGTATGACTTAATAAAATGTATGTACACAGAAAACAAGTGTGCAATAAAAATCAAAAACCAAAGAACAGAATTTTTTTCACAATGTCGAGGTGTGAGACAAGGCTGCAATTTGAGTCCAAATCTTTTCAACATTTATATCAATGAATTAGCAGACATGTTGGACCAATCTCCAGCCCCAGGACTCACACTATTTGACACAGAGGTGAAATACCTGCTATATGCTGATGACTTGGTACTTCTATCACCAACCAAAGAAGGTCTTCAACAAAACATTAATATTCTGGAGCAATATTGCCATAATTGGGCCCTGGCAGTAAATTTCCAAAAAACTAAAATCATGATTTTCCAAAAAAAAAACAGATGTCAGAAACACAAATGTAAATTCACCCTGAACAACACCTTAATTGAACACACAAAACATTACACCTACCTTGGTCTGACCATATCTGCATCGGGAAACTTTAATATGGCAGTGAAGGCACTCAAAGAAAAAGCCCGCAGAGCAATGTATGCAATAAAAATGAAATTATTCAAAATCAACATCCCAATTAGAATTTGGACTAAAATATTTGACAGTGTAATCCTACCAATAGCACTTTATGGAAGTGAGGTTTGGGGGCCACTCAATAAACTGGATTTTAAAATGTGGGACAAACATCCAATTGAAGCCCTACATGCAGAATTCTGTCGGAAAATTCTACAAGTCCAGAGAAATACACCAACTAATGCATGTAGGGCAGAATTGGGCCGTTTTCCAGTAATAATGAAAATACAGAAAAGATCATTAAAATTTTGGCTACATCTAAATTCAAGTCCAAATTCGAGTCTGCAATTTAAAGCACTTCAAGCCCAAGAGCTGAGCCCAGAAACGAGCCCTCTCAGTCAGCTGGTGTTGGACCTCACCAATCAAGCTGACACCAGCACTGCTTCAAAAGAAATAATTCCAATAAACAAAATCATGAACCAATCAAAGGAATCATACTTACAATACTGGAAAAACGAAACAAAATCCCAAAGCCGACTAAATTGCTATCTGACCCTAAACAGAGAATATGAATTGGCTGATTATCTCTACTCTGTCAGAGATACGAAGCAGAGACAGATCCTTACCAAGTACAGGCTGAGTGACCACCGATTGGCAATAGAAACCGGCAGACATAAAAAGACATGGCTACCCAAAGAGGAGCGTGTATGTGGTCACTGCATGACAGGGGAGGTAGAGACAGAGATGCACTTTCTCCTTTACTGTGATAAATATTCCTCACAAAGAGATTCATTATTCACAGAAATGACTACATATATTCCACATTTTTACAAATTGAACCCAGAGGAAAAACTAAGAATACTCATGGGCGAAGGAGCAATGGCTCCTCTTGCAGCCAAATATGTATTTTCCTGCCATAGCCTGAGGGACACTGAATAATAACATCTGCATAGTAAACAGTAACTTACTTATTATTACTATTATTGTTATTACTATAATTATTAATGTTTACTGTAGACTGTTACCATTTTATTGTATTTATTTTTGTATTATTATTTACTACCATTTTATATTATTATTTGCTATCATTTACAATTTTGTTACAATGTATATTGTATACATTGTTGCTTTGGCAATATTGACACAATGTTTTTCATGCCAATAAAGCAGCTTGAATTTGAATTTGAATTTGAATTTGAGAGAAAAAGAGAGAGAGAGAGAGAGAGAGAGACAGAGAGAGAAAGAGAGAGAAAGAGAGAGACAGAGACAGAGAGAGACAGAGAGACAGGGAGAGAGACAGAGAGAGAAAGAGAGAGAAAGAGAGAGACAGAGACAGAGAGAGACAGAGAGACAGGGAGAGACAGAGAGACAGGGAGAGACAGAGAGACAGAGAGAGAGACAGAGAGAGAAAGAGAGAGAAAGAGAGAGACAGAGACAGAGAGAGACAGAGAGACAGGGAGAGACAGAGAGACAGAGAGAGAGACAAATCCAAAACAAAACCAAAACAAATCTTTGAAAACAAATCCAATTTTGAAAAACTCCCATATCTACTGGGTGAAATTCCACAGTGTGCCATCACAGCAGCAAGATTTGTGACCTGTTGCCACGAGAAAAGGGCAACCAGTGAAGAACACACACCATTGTAAATACAACCCATATTTATGCTTATTTATTTTATCTTGTGTCCTTTAACCATTTGTACATTGTTAAAACACTGTATATATATATATAATATGACATTTGTAATGTCTTTACTGTTTTGAAACCTCTGTATGTGTAATGTTTACTGTTAATTTTTGTTGTTTTTCACTTTATATTTTCACTTTGTATGTTGTCTACCTCACTTGCTTTGGCAATGTTAACACATGTTTCCCATGCCAATAAAGCCCTTGAATTGATAGAGAGAGAGAGAGAGAGAGAGAGAGAGAGAGGAAGGATAGTGAGAGAGAGAGAGAGAGAGAGAGAGAGAGAGAGAGAGAGAGAGATAGAATGCACAAACATTAACATGAACACTTGAGAGAGGGAGAGAGAGAGAGAGAGAGTGAGAGAGAGAGAGAGAGAGATAGATCGAGAGGGAGAAAGATAGATAGAGAGAGAGAGAAAGAGAGAGAGAGAGAGTGAGAGGAAGGATAGTGAGAGAGAGAGAGAGAGAGAGAGAGAGAGAGAGAGAGAGAGATAGAATGCACAAACATTAACATGAACACTTGAGAGAGGGAGAGAGAGAGAGAGAGAGAGTGAGAGAGAGAGAGAGAGATAGATCGAGAGGGAGAAAGATAGATAGAGAGAGAGAGAAAGAGAGAGAGAGAGAGTGAGAGAGGGAGGGGGATAGAGAGAAATAGAGAGAGAGAGAGAGAGAGAGAGAGAGAGAGAGAGAGAGGGAGGGGAGAGAGAGAGAGTTGCGGGGGGAGAGAGAGAGAGAGAAGGGGAGAGAGTGAGAGAGTGGGGGAGACAGAGGAAGAGGAGAGAGAGAGAAAGAGAATGCAAAGCATTAACACATAAACACTTGAGGAGAGAAGTGAGGAGGAGGCAGAAAGCTGATCACATCCCAGTGAGAATAAAAATGAGAACCAGAGAAGAAACAAAGTACACAACAACAACAACACCACACAACACACCACAATACAACAACACTACACAACACACCACAATACAACAACACTACACAACACACTACAATACAACAACACTACACAACACACCACGATACAACAACACTACACAACACACCACAATACAACAACACTACACAACACACCACAATACAACAACACTACACAACACACCACAATATAACAACACCACACAACACACCACAATACAACAACACTACACAACACACCACAATACAACAACACTACACAACACACCACAATACAACAACACTACACAACACACCACAATACAACAACACTACACAACACACCACAATACAACAACACTACACAACACACTACAATACAACAACACTACACAACACACCACAATATAACAACACCACACAACACACCACAATACAACAACACTACACAACACACCACAATATAACAACACTACTCAACACACAACAATACACAGCACAACACACCATACATAGAATAATATCATTATCCCCCGTCCCCACCTACAGAATCATAAAACACGGGACGAGATGTTAAAAACTGTCCATTGTGCCAATAGATGGAATGCACTCACATGAGATTTGCCGTGATGTTGATAGAGTGGCATGGGAGGTTTATTTCTTAGGCTGGGTTAAGATGTCAATTTTGGGACACATCCTCAGTAGTGTGCCTTCGAATCAGTGGGTGTTTCGGCCTTTAATCACTAAACACCCTCATCAAAAGTGGCCAGCTAAAGGGTGATCAAGCCTTAGCTTGTGTCCCATGCCCAATTAAGATGTCCCACGGGACTATGCAAGGCAGGGGCGTCCTCTTCCCTGAGCCAGCCCTACAGCTGACCGCATACCTCATATGTCCTCCTCAAGTTGGAGGGATCTGAATTGGGTTCTCAGGTGGGGGTGGGGGGTCATGAAGTTATAGCCCAGCAAGGGTCCTTCCGTTTGATCCAGATCCACTGGCTGCCTCTTTCAGCTGCTTGAGAAACTGCTCTGACGGTCTGCCGCAGAGCCTGTCCATGGATTCCAAGTTCTTTCAGCAACCTGATGGTGGAAGAAGCCACAAATCCTCTGCATCCCACTTCAACTGGCCAGACTTTTGCATTCCAGCCACGCTGAGTTGCGTCTGCTGCCAACTCTGTGTAACGCAGTTTCTTACGCTCGTAGGCCTCTTCAACAGAGTTTTCCCACGGGACTGTGAGCTCTATGATGTACACAACCTTTCGTGAAGGGGACCAGAGTACCATGTCTGGCCTAAGGTTGGTAGAAGCAATCTCAGGTGGAAAAATTAGTTGCTGGCCAATATCGACAAGCATCTTCCAGTCCCGGGCCATGGCTAGGTGTCCAGTTTCTGGCTTCGTAGGAGGATGCTTGGGCCTTTTCTATCCCTCCCGGATGAATGTTGTTGTTTTGACAGGATTGCTTGTTTTTGGAGGTAATGAATTGGTTGCACTCCTCTTGGTCTCAAGTGCTGCAGCCAGGCTCTTGAGGACCTGATTGTGCCTCCAGGTGTAGCGGCCTTGTGAGAGGCTGGTCTTGCAACCTGTCATTATATGCCTGAGAGTCGCTGGAGCTGGGCAGAGGGGGCAGGTCGAGTCCTCGCCATACCATTGATGTAGATTTTTTGGTGATGGAAGCACATCATAAACAGCTCTTATGATGAAACTGATGTTGCTTGCCTCCATTTGCCAAAGCTCACTCCAGTTGATCTTTCTCCTCTCCAGGCCTTCCCACCGCGTCCATTGCCCTTGTTTAGCAAGAGAGACAGCCTTTGCACTTCGTGCTGTCTCCTCCTGTCTGCGCACCTCCTCAACCACCAGCTTTCTGCGTTCAGATGTTGTTGCCTTATGGAACGTTGGTTTGCTTGCTGCCAGGCCAAAGCCTACTCTTCCATGCTGGATATTCCCCACAATGTCTTGGTGTCTCAGGGCTGATGTTGCTTGTTGCACAGCCTTGGATGATGTCCATTTCCGTCCAGTTTGTAGGGGAGGTGCAGCCTTGCTAATGGTCTGGTCTTTGGAGTCCTTCAATGTCATCTGAAGTCTTACTTTAGAGCACTTGTACTCCTCCGTTAGACTTGTAAGAGGTAGTTCAAGGACCCCTTTGCCATAGAGGCCGATGTTACTCAGGCATCGTGGGACACCCAGCCATTTCTTCACGTATGAGGTAATGGTTCGCTCCATCTTCTCCACTGTTGTTATTGGGACCTCATAGACGGTGAGTGGCCACATTACCCGGGGGAGAAGTCCAAACTGTAGGCACCAAAGCTTGAGCTTCCCAGGCAGTAGGGTCTTGTTGATATTCTCAAGACCGTCGGCGATGTCCTGCCTTACTTGCTGCACTTGATCTTTATCCCGGAAGCTTTCGTTGTACCATCTACCCAGGCTCTTGATGGGTTGCTCAGACACCGTTGGTATCGGGTCATCTCCAATGCAGAACCTCACATCTTTAAGCTGTCCCTTGACTATGGAGATGCTTCGAGATTTGCTTGGCTTGATTTTCATCCGGGCCCACTTGATGTTATCCTGCAGCTTTGCAAGTAGCCGCCTGGTGCATGCTGCAGTGGTGGTCAGTGTAGTCATGTCATCCATGTATGCTCGGATAGGTGGGAGACGGAGACCTTCCTTAGTTCTCTCACCGCCGACCACCCATCTCGATGCCCTGATGATGACTTCCATGGCCATAGTGAAGGCCAGAGGAGAAATTGTACAGCCTGCCATTATGCCTACTTCCAAGCGCTGCCATGTTGTTGTGAAGCACAATTGCAGGTCTTGGAAATAGGCATTTACCAGTGTAGTAATGGGTTCTGGTACGTGGAAAATGTTGAAGGATTCCCAGAGGAGTTCATGGGGAACTGAGCCAAAGGTATTGGCCAGGTCGAGGAAGATGACATAGAGGTCTCTCTTGTCCTTCTTAGCCGTTTGGATCTGGTGCCAAATCATACTAGTATGTTCCAAGCAACCAGAGAAACCAGGAATGCCTGCTTTCTGTACAGATGTATCAATGTACTTGTTCCTTTCCAGATAAGTGGACAGCCTCTGTGCTATTATACTGAAAAAGATCTTCCCTTCGACGTTGAGAAGGGAGATTGGTCGGAATTGACTGATATCTGTCGCATCCTTCTCTTTCGGGATTAGCACACCACCAGCCCTTCGCCACACTTTTGGTATTATTTCCTTCTGCCACACTATCCCCATGAGCTTCCAAAGAAAGTGTAGAACATCCGGGGCATTCTTGTAGAGCTTGTATGGTACTCCATTAGGCCCAGGAGCCGAGGCCGCTCTTGCTCTTTGGACAACGTTCTCTACTTCCCTCCATTTTGGAGGGTCAGTGTCCAGATTGAATTCTGGTGGTTGAATAGGTGGGATGTCATGTGGGATGATTATCTGCTCATGCCTTTTCATGTCCTGGTGGACCTTTTCCAGATTTTCTTCCAGTTCTGGCTTTGGAGTTTTTAGGATTCCGCAAGAGATCTTTGACAAACTTAAAGGGGTTTTTATAGAACCGTGTTCTTGAGTGTTCCTTCTTCCTACAAAGTTTCCTTAAGTTTTCCCCCCTCCCCACCTACACATAGAATAATAGAAAAATTCAACCCCTCCCCACCTACACATAGAATAATAGCAAAATTCAACCCCTCCCCACCTACACATAGAATAATAGCAAAATTCAACCCCTCCCCACCTAAACATAGAATACTATCATTATCACCCCTCCCCCACCTACACATAGAATAATATCATTATCACCCCTCCCCACCTACACATAGAATAATGTCAT
>NC_048577.1:5920851-5978351 GCF_013265735.2 Oncorhynchus mykiss
GCCTACTAGGTGTGTTGCCTCAGGCCTACTAGGTGTGTTGCCTCAGGCCTACTAGGTGTGTTGCCTCAGGCCTACTAGGTGTGTTGCCTCAGGCATACTAGGTGTGTTGCCTCAGGCCTACTAGGTGTGTTGCCTCAGGCCTACTAGGTGTGTTGCCTCAGGCCTACTAGGTGTGTTAACTCAGGCCTACTAGGTGTGTTGCCTCAGGCCTGCTAGGTGTGTTGTCTCAGGCCTACTAGGTGTGTTGCCTCAGGCCTAATAGGTGTGTTGCCTCAGGCCTACTAGGTGTGTTGCCTCAGGCCTACTAGGTGTGTTGCCTCAGGCCTACTAGGTGTGTTGCCTCAGGCCTACTAGGTGTGTTGCCTCAGGCCTACTAGGTGTGTTGCCTCAGGCCTACTAGGTGTGTTGCCTCAGGCCTACTAGGTGTGTTGCCTCAGGCCTACTAGGTGTGTTGCCTCAGGCATACTAGGTGTGTTGCCTCAGGCCTACTAGGTGTGTTGCCTCAGGCCTACTAGGTGTGTTGCCTCAGGCCTACTAGGTGTGTTAACTCAGGCCTACTAGGTGTGTTGCCTCAGGCCTGCTAGGTGTGTTGTCTCAGGCCTACTAGGTGTGTTGCCTCAGGCCTACTAGGTGTGTTAACTCAGAACTAATAGGTGTGTTGCCTCAGGCCTACTAGGTGTGTTGCCTCAGGCCTAGTAAAGTAAAGTAAAGTCCCCTTTACTGGCTCAAAAGGCCGACCAATCAGCCTGTTACCAACCCTTAGTAAAATTTTAGACCAATCAGCCTGTTACCAACCCTTAGTAAACTTTTAGACCAATCAGCCTGTTACCAACCCTTAGTAAACTTTTAGACCAATCAGCCTGTTACCAACCCTTAGTAAACTTTTAGACCAATCAGCCTGTTACCAACCCGTAGTAAACTTTTAGACCAATCAGCCTGTTACCAACCCTTAGTAAACTTTTAGACCAATCAGCCTGTTACCAACCCTTAGTAAACTTTTAGACCAATCAGCCTGTAACCTACCCTTAGTAAACTTTTAGACCAATCAGCCTGTTAGCAACCCTTACTAAACGTTTAGACCAATCAGCCTGTTACCAACCCTTAGTAAACTTTTAGACCAATCAGCCTGTAACCTATCCTTAGTAAACTTTTAGACCAATCAGCCTGTTACCAACCCTTAGTAAACTTTTAGACCAATCAGCCTGTTGCCAACCCACAGTAAACTTTTAGACCAATCAGCCTGTTACCAACCCTTAGTAAACTTTTAGACCAATCAGCCTGTTACCAACCCTTAGTAAACTTTTAGACCAATCAGCCTGTTACCAACCCTTAGTAAACTTTTAGACCAATCAGCCTGTTACCAACCCTTAGTAAACTTTTAGACCAATCAGCCTGTTACCAACCCTTAGTAAACTTTTAGACCAATCAGCCTGTTACCAACCCTTAGTAAACTTTTAGACCAATCAGCCTGTTACCAACCCTTAGAAAACTTTTTGACCAATCAGCCTGTTACCAAACCTTAGTAAACTTTTAGACCAATCAGCCTGTTACCAACCTTTAGTAAACTTTTAGACCAGTCAGCCTGTTACCAACCCTTAGTAAACTTTTAGACCAATCAGCCTGTTACCAACCCTTAGTAAACTTTTAGACCAATCAGCCTGTTACCAACCCTTTGTAAACTTTTAGACCAATCAGCCTGTTACCAACCCTTAGTAAACTTTTAGACCAATCAGCCTGTTACCAACCCTTAGTAAACTTTTAGACCAATCAGCCTGTTACCAACCCTTAGTAAACTTTTAGACCAATCAGCCTGTTACCAACCCTTAGTAAACTTTTAGACCAATCAGCCTGTTACCAACCCTTAGTAAACTTTTAGACCAATCAGCCTGTTACCAACCCTTAGTAAACTTTTAGAAAAAATGGTGTTGGACCAGAAACAATGCATTTCTACAGTAAACAAACTGACAACAGACTTTCAGCACTTACAGGGAAGAACATTCAACAAGCACAGCACTTACACAAATTACTGATTGGCTGAGAGAAATTGATGATAGAAAGATTGTATGGGCTGTTTTGCTCGACTTTTTACATTATCAATCATAGTCTGCTGTTGGAAAAACACATGTTGTGGCTTTACACCCCCTGCTATAGTGTGGATAAAGAGTTACCTGTCCAACAGAACACAGAGACACATAATCCAGGTAGAATCAGGAATTCTAGGCCCCTTACTTTTTAAAGGAATTCTAGGCCCCTTTCTTTTTAAATGAATTCTAGGCCCCTTACTTTTTAAAGGAATTATAGGCCCCTTACTTTTTAAAGGAATTCTAGGCCCCTTACTTTTTAAAGGAATTCTAGGCCCCTTACTTTTTAAAGGAATTCTAGGCCCCTTACTTTTTAAAGGAATTCTAGGCCCCTTTCTTTTTAAATGAATTCTAGGCCCCTTACTTTTTAAAGGAATTATAGGCCCCTTACTTTTTAAAGGAATTCTAGGCCCCTTACTTTTTAAAGGAATTCTAGGCCCCTTACTTTTTTAGATGTTTACTAATGACATCAAATCAAATGTTATTTGTCACACAATACAGTGAAATGCTGACTTTCAGGCCCTAACCAACAATGCTGTTTACATTTTTTTTATTAAACAATACTTTAAAAAATATGAATAAGAAATACAAGTAATAAATAATTAAAGAGTAGCAGTAAAATTACAATAGCGAGGCTATACACAGGGGTACCGGTACAGAGTCTCTTTCGGGGACAGCCGGTTAGTCTAGGTAATTGAGGTAGGTAGAGTTATTAAAGTGACTATGCATAGATTATAAAATAGAGTAGTAGCAGTGTAAAGGAGGAGGGGGGCAATGCAAATAGTCTGGGCAACCATTTGATTAGATGTTCAGGAGTCTTACGGCTTGGGGGTAGAAGCTGTTTAGAAGCCTCTTGGACCTAGACTTGGTGCTCTGGTACCGTAGCAGAGAGAACAGTCTACGACTAGGGTGGCTGGAGTCTTTGACAATTTTTAGGGCCTTCCTCTGACACCGCCTGGTATAGAGGTCCTGGATGGCAGGAAGCCTGGTAACAGTGATGTACTGGGCCGTACGCACTACACTTGTCACGTTCTGACCATAGTTCTTTTGTGTTTCCTGTCTTAGTGTTTTCTGCACCAGTTAGGACTGTTTCGGTTTTGCCACGTTTATTGTTTTGTATTGTGTTCATGTTGAGTTTTCTTATTAAAAAACATGAACTATAACCACACTGCGTTTTGGTCCTCCTCTCTTTCCCAAGAAGAAAGCCGTTACAGAACCACCCACCACAACAGGACCAAGCGGCATGGTGAAAAGCAGCAACAGCAGGAGAGGCAGCAGCAGCTACAAGAGCAGGAGCAGCGCAAGGAGGAATGGACATGGGAGGACGTGTTGGACGGCAAGGGTTGCTACACATGGGAGGAGATCCTGGCGGGAAAGGATCGCCTTCCATGGGAACAGGTGGAGGCAGCTAGGAGAGCAGAGGCAGCCGGAAAGAGGAACCGGCGATACGAGGGAACACGGCTGGCAAGGAAGCCTGAGAGGCAGCCCCAAAAATGTCTTGGGGGGGTGTCACACAGGAAGTATGGCGAAGCCAGGTAGGAGACCTGCGCCAACTTCCTGTGCTTACCGGAGGGCGAGAGAGACCGGGCAGGCACCGTGTTATGCTGTGGAGCTCACGGTGTCCCCAGTGTGGGTGCATAGCCCGGTGCGGTACATGCCAGCTCCTCATATCGGCCGGGCTAGAGTGGGCATCGAGCCAGGTGCCATGAAGCCGGCTCTACGCATCTGGTCTCCAGTGCGTCTCCTTGGGCCGGCTTACATGGCACCAGCCTTATGCATGGTGTCCCCGGTTCGCCTGCACAGCCCAGTGCGGGCTATTCCACCTCGCCACACTGGCAGGGCGACCGGGAGCATTCAACCAGGTAAGGTTGGGCAGGCTCGGTGCTCAAGAGCTCCAGTGAGCCTGCATGGTCCGATCTATCCAGTACCACCTCCACGCATCTGCCCTCCGGTGGCAGCTCCCTGCACCGGGCTTCCTGTGCGTGTCCTCGGCCCAGGACCACCAGTGCCGGCACCACGCACCAGGCCTACAGTGAACTTCGCCTGTCCAGAGCTGCTAGAGCCTCCCGTCTGTCCAGAGCTGCTAGCGTCTCCCATCTGTCCAGAGCCGCCAGAGCCACCAGTCTGCAGGGAGCCGCCAGAGCCGCCAGTCTGCAGGGAGCCGCCAGAGCCGCCAGTCTGCAGGGAGCCGCCAGAGCCGCCAGTCTGCAAGGAGCCGCCAGTCATCCAGGATCTGCCAGAGCCGCCAGTCAGTCAGTATCCGCCAGAGCCGCCAGTCAGCCAGGATTCGCCAGAGCCGCCATTCAGCCAGGATCCGCCAGAGCCGCCATTCAGCCAGGATCCGCCAGAGCCGTCAACCTCCCTGAGCTATCTCTCAGTCCTGAGCTTCCTCAGTAATGAGGCACCCCTCAGTCCAGTGGGGCCCTTTGTTAGGGTTACTAGGCCAAAGTCGGCGGTGAGGGTCGCCACTCAAGGGACGCTAAGGAGGTGGACAAAGACTATGATGGAGTGGGGTCCACGTCCAGCGCCAGAGCTGCCACCGCGGACAGATGCCCATCCAAACCCTACCTTATAGGTTTAGGTTGTGCGGTCGGAGTCCGCACCTTGGGCGGGGGGGTACTGTCACGGTCTGACCATAGTTCTTTTGTGTTTCCTGTCTTAGTGTTTTCTGCACCAGTTAGGACTGTTTCGGTTTTGACACGTTTATTGTTTTGTATTGTGTTCATGTTGAGTTTTCTTATTAATAAACATGAACTATAACCACGCTGCGTTTTGGTCCAACCTCTCCTTCCCAGGAAGAAAGCCATTACAACACTCTGTAGTGCCTTGTGGTCGGAGGCCGAGCAGTTGCCACACTTTTGAGTGAAGCCAGTGTGTCTATGCATGAGGATGACACAACACTATATATGTCAGCTACTACAGAGCCTGAAATGACTGCAACACTTAACAAAGAGCTGCAGTGACTTTCAAAATGGGTGGCAAGGAATCATTTAGTCCTAAATATTTCAAACCAAACCCTAAACTTCAAATAAATCTTCAAATGCATAATGTTGAAATTATGCAAATGAAGGTGACTAAACTGCATGGAGTAACCCTGGATCTGTCATGTACTGTCATGTTGTGTCTTGTCTCTGTCCTTTCCCTTCACCCTGTCTCCCTCTGCTGGTCGTTGTTAGGTTACCTTTTCTCCCCCGCTTTCCACCAGCTGTTCCTTGTCTCCTCTGACTACCCATTCACCCCGTTTCCCACCTGTTCCCTTTTTCCCTCTGATTAGGTCCCTATATCTCTCTCTGTTTCTGTTCCTGTCCTTGTCGGATTCTTGTTTGTTGTGTTTCATGCCTGAGCCAGACTATCGTCATGTTTGCTGTAACCTTGTCCTGTCCTGTCCGAATCTGCCGGTCTATCTGAGCCTACCTATGTTTGGTTATTAAAGAAGCTCTGTTTAAGTTAGTTCGCTTTTGGGTCCTCATTCACTCACCGTAACAGAAGAATCCGACCAAGAATGGACCCAGCGACTTCGGATCCTCTCCACTCAGCCGTCGGGATCCAGGGAGCGATGCTAGGCAGACACGAGCAGGAAGTGTCTGCTGCTCGACATGCCGTTGAGACCCTGGCCACCCAAGTCTCCAACCTCACAGAACAGGTTCACCATCTCCGCCTCGATCCACCGGCCACTTCCAGGGCTTTCGAATCTCCGGAGCCCAGAATCAATAACCCGCCGTGTTACTCTGGGGAGCCCACTGAATGCCGCTCGTTCCTCACCCAGTGTGATATTGTGTTTTTTCTCCAGCCCAACACTTACTCCAGGAGCACTGCTCGTGTCGCCTACGTCATATCTCTCCTTATTGGACGGGCTCGTGAGTGGGGCACGGCAATCTGGGAGGCAAGGGCTGAGTGTACTAACCAGTATCAGGACTTTAAGGAGGAGATGATACGGGTTTTTGATCGATCTGTTTTTGGGGAGGAGGCTTCCAGGGCCCTGTCTTCCCTATGTCAAGGCAATCGATCCATAACAGACTACTCTATTGAGTTTCGCACTCTTGCTGTCTCCAGTGGCTGGAACGAGCCGGCCTTGCTCGCTCGTCTTCTGGAGGGTCTCCGCGCAGAGGTAAAGGATGAGATTCTCTCCCGGGAGGTTACTTCCAGCGTGGATTCCTTGATTGAACTCGCTATTCGCATTGAGCGACGGGTTGATCTTCGTCACCGAGCTCGTGGAAAGGAGCTCGCGCTCTCCGTTGCCCCCCTCTCCGCATCACTACCATCTTCCTCTGCCGGCTCGGGTGCTGAGCCCATGCAGCTGGGAGGTATCCGCATCTCGACTAAGGAGAGGGAACGGAGAATCACCAACCGCCTCTGTCTCTATTGCGGTTCCGCTGGTCATTTTGTCACTTCATGTCCAGTAAAAGGCCAGAGCTCGTCAGTAAGCGGAGGGCTACTGGTGAGCGCTACTACTCCTGTCTCTCCTTCAAGATCCTGCACTACCTTGTCGGTCCATCTACGCTGGACCGGTTCGTCAGCTTCCTGCAGTGCCTTAATAGACTCTGGGGCGGAGGGCTGTTTTATGGACGAGACCTGGGCTCGGGAACATGACATTCCTCTCAGACAGTTAAAGGAGCCCACGGCCTTGTTCGCCCTGGATGGTAGTCCTCTCCCCAGGATTCAGCGTGAGACGCTACCTTTAACCCTCACTGTTTCTGGTAATCATAGTGAAACCATTTCTTTTTTAATTTTTCGTTCACCTTTTACACCTGTTGTTTTGGGCCATCCCTGGCTAGTTTGTCATAATCCTTCCATTAATTGGTCTAGTAATTCTATCCTCTCCTGGAACGTCTCTTGTCATGTGAAATGTTTAATGTCTGCTATCCCTCCTGTTTCCTCTGTCTCTTCTTCACAGGAGGAGCCTGGTGATTTGACAGGGGTGCCGGAGGAATATCACGATCTGCGCACGGTGTTCAGTCGGTCCAGGGCCACCTCTCTTCCTCCACACCGGTCGTATGATTGTAGTATTGATCTCCTTCCGGGAACCACCCCCCCCCGGGGTAGACTATACTCTCTGTCGGCTCCCGAACGTAAGGCTCTCGAAGATTATTTGTCTGTAGCTCTTGACGCCGGTACCATAGTCCCCTCCTCCTCTCCCGCCGGAGCGGGGTTTTTTTTTTGTCAAGAAGAAGGACGGGTCTCTGCGCCCCTGCATAGATTATCGAGGGCTGAATGACATAACAGTGAAGAATCATTATCCGCTTCCTCTTATGTCTTCAGCCTTCGAGATCCTGCAGGGAGCCAGGTTTTTCACTAAGTTGGACCTTCGTAACGCTTACCATCTCGTGCGCATCAGGGAGGGGGACGAGTGGAAGACGGCGTTTAACACTCCGTTAGGGCACTTTGAATACCGGGTTCTTCCTTTCGGCCTCGCTAACGCTCCAGCTGTCTTTCAGGCATTAGTCAATGATGTCCTGAGAGACATGCTGAACATCTTTGTTTTCGTTTACCTTGACGATATCCTGATTTTTTCACCGTCACTCCAGATTCATGTTCAGCACGTTCGACGTGTCCTCCAGCGCCTTTTAGAGAATTGTCTTTTTGTGAAGGCTGAGAAGTGCACTTTTCATGCCTCCTCCGTCACATTTCTCGGTTCTGTTATTTCCGCTGAAGGCATTAAGATGGATCCCGCTAAGGTCCAAGCTGTCATTGATTGGCCCGTCCCTAAGTCACGCGTCGAGCTGCAGCGCTTTCTCGGCTTCACGAACTTCTATCGTCGTTTCATCCGTAATTTCGGTCAGGTGGCAGCTCCTCTCACAGCCCTTACTTCTGTCAAGACGTGCTTTAAGTGGTCCGTTTCCGCCCAGGGAGCTTTTGATCTCCTCAAGAATCGTTTTACATCCGCTCCTATCCTTGTTACACCTGACGTCTCTAGACAGTTCGTTGTCGAGGTTGACGCGTCAGAGGTGGGCATGGGAGCCATCCTTTCTCAGCGCTCCCTCTCTGACGACAAGGTCCACCCATGCGCGTATTTTTCTCATCGCCTGTCGCCGTCGGAACGTAACTATGATGTGGGTAACCGCGAACTGCTCGCCATCCAGTTAGCCCTAGGCGAATGGCGACAGTGGTTGGAGGGGGCGACCGTTCCTTTTGTCGTTTGGACTGACCATAGGAACCTTGAGTACATCCGTTCTGCCAAACGACTTAATGCGCGTCAGGCGCGTTGGGCGCTGTTTTTCGCTCGTTTCGAGTTCGTGATTTCTTATCGTCCGGGCTCTAAGAACACCAAGCCTGATGCTTTGTCTCGTCTCTTCAGTTCTTCAGTAGCCTCCACTGACCCCGAGGGGATTCTCCCTGAGGGGCGTGTTGTCGGGTTGACTGTCTGGGGAATTGAGAGGCAGGTAAAACAAGCGCTCACTCACACTCCGTCGCCGCGCGCTTGTCCTAGGAACCTTCTTTTTGTTCCCGTTCCTACTCGTCTGGCCGTTCTTCAGTGGGCTCACTCTGCCAAGTTAGCCGGCCACCCTGGCGTTCGGGGTACGCTTGCTTCCATTCGCCAGCGTTTTTGGTGGCCCACCCGGGAGCATGACACGCGTCGTTTCGTGGCTGCTTGTTCGGTCTGCGCGCAGACTAAGTCCGGTAACTCTCCTCCTGCCGGCCGTCTCAGGCCGCTTCCTATTCCCTCTCGACCGTGGTCTCACATCGCCTTAGATTTTGTCACCGGACTGCCTTCGTCAGCGGGGAAGACTGTTATTCTTACGGTTGTCGATAGGTTCTCTAAGGCGGCTCATTTCATTCCCCTTGCTAAGCTTCCTTCTGCTAAAGAGACGGCACAAATCATCATCGAGAATGTTTTCAGAATTCATGGCCTTCCGTCAGACGTCGTTTCGGACAGAGGTCCGCAATTCACGTCTCAATTTTGGAGGGAGTTTTGCCGTTTGATTGGGGCTTCCGTCAGTCTCTCTTCCGGCTTTCACCCCCAGTCTAACGGTCAAGCAGAACGGGCCAATCAGACTATTGGTCGCATCTTACGCAGTCTTTCTTTTCGTAACCCTGCGTCTTGGTCAGAACAGCTCCCCTGGGCAGAATACGCCCACAACTCGCTTCCTTCGTCTGCGACCGGGCTATCTCCTTTTCAGAGTAGCCTCGGGTACCAGCCTCCGCTGTTCTCATCTCAGTTCGCCGAGTCCAGCGTCCCCTCCGCTCAGGCTTTTGTCCAACGTTGCGAGCGCACCTGGAAGAGGGTCAGGTCTGCACTTTGCCGTTATAGGACGCAGACTGTGAGGGCTTCTAATAAGCGTAGAACTAAGAGTCCTAGATATTGTCGCGGTCAGAGAGTTTGGCTCTCCACTCAGAACCTTCCCCTTAAGACGGCTTCTCGCAAGTTGACCCCACGGTTCATTGGTCCGTTCCGTATTTCTCGGGTCATTAATCCTGTCGCAGTTCGACTTCTTCTTCCGCGATACCTTCGTCGCGTCCACCCGGTCTTCCATGTCTCCTGCATCAAGCCCGTCCTTCGCGCCCCCGCTCGTCTTCCCCCCCCTCCCCCCCCATCCTTGTCGAGGGCGCACCCATCTACAGGGTCCGTAGAATTTTGGACATGCGTCCTCGGGGCCGTGGTCACCAGTACCTCGTAGATTGGGAGGGGTACGGTCCTGAGGAGAGGAGTTGGGTTCCCTCTCGGGACGTGCTGGACCGTGCGCTGATCGAGGATTTCCTCCGTTGCCGCCAGGTTTCCTCCTCGAGTGCGCCAGGAGGCGCTCGGTGAGTGGGGGGGTACTGTCATGTACTGTCATGTTGTGTCTTGTCTCTGTCCTTTCCCTTCACCCTGTCTCCCTCTGCTGGTCGTTGTTAGGTTACCTTTTCTCCCCCGCTTTCCACCAGCTGTTCCTTGTCTCCTCTGACTACCCATTCACCCCGTTTCCCACCTGTTCCCCTTTTCCCTCTGATTAGGTCCCTATATCTCTCTCTGTTTCTGTTCCTGTCCTTGTCGGATTCTTGTTTGTTGTGTTTCATGCCTGAGCCAGACTATCGTCATGTTTGCTGTAACCTTGTCCTGTCCTGTCCGAATCTGCCGGTCTATCTGAGCCTACCTATGTTTGGTTATTAAAGAAGCTCTGTTTAAGTTAGTTCGCTTTTGGGTCCTCATTCACTCACCGTAACAGGATCGTAAACTGTCATGGTCAAAACATATTGAGTCAACAGTAGCTAAGATGGGGAGAAGTCTGTCCATAATAAAGTGTTGCTCTACCTTCTTAATAACACTGTCAACAAGGCAGGTTTTACAGGCCCTAGTTTCTACCTTCTTAACAACACTGTCAACAAGGCAGGTTTTACAGGCCCTAGTTTCTACCTTCTTAACAGCACTGTCAACAAGGCAGGTCCTACAGGCCCTAGTTTCTACCTTCTTAACAGCACTGTCAAAAAGGCAGGTCCTACAGGTCCTAGTTTCTACCTTCTTAACAGCACTGTCAACAAGGCAGGTCCTACAGACCCTTCTTAACAGCACTGTCAACAAGGCAGGTCCTACAGGCCCTAGTTTCTACCTTCTTAACAGCACTATCAACAAGGCAGGTTTTACAGGCCCTAGTTTCTACCTTCTTAACAGCACTGTCAACAAGGCAGGTCCTACAGGCCCTAGTTTCTACCTTCTTAACAGCACTATCAACAAGGCAGGTTTTACAGGCCCTAGTTTCTACCTTCTTAACAGCACTGTCAACAAGGCAGGTTTTACAGGCCCTAATTTTGATGCAGCTTGACTACTGTTCAGTCGTGTGGTCAGGTGCCACAAAGAGGGACTTACTGTAGGAAAAGTGCAATTGGCTGAGAACAGGGCAGCACGGCTGGCCTTCTGTTGTACACAGAGAGCTAACACTAATAATATGTGTGTCAAACTTTCCTGGCTCTAAGTGAAGGAGAGATCGACTTCCTCATTACTTGTATTTATGAGATGACTGGACATGTTGAAAGCACCAAGCTGTCTGTTTGAACTACTGGCACAAAGCTCAGACAGCCATACTTACCCCCAAAGACATGCCACCAGAGGTCTCTTCACAGTCCCCAAGTCCAGAACAGCATATGGGAGGCGCACAGTACTACACACCACAACACAACACACCACACACCACACACCACACACCACAACAACACAACACACCACACCACACACCACAACAACAAAACACACCACAACACAACACAACAACACACCATAACAACACAAAAAACACAACAACACACCACAACACACCATACACCGCAACACACCACAACACAACAACACAACACAACAACACACCACAACACACCACACACCACACACCCCAACACAACACAACACAACACACAAATGAAAACTGTCACATCCTTATCATGTTCATAGTGGATCCAAGTTGTTGCCATGGGTAACCAAGTTTACCATCAGATACCAACTAACTTAGATATAAATGAAGACATGAGACAGGGAGGAAGTTGAGGTGGAGATTAAAACACCCAGAAACCCACAGCACACTAGTGCTAAAAATGTTACCATGGTAACCATCCTAGCATTCATCCCAATTGACAACCTATTATACAGTGCACTATGGGCCCTGGTCAAATGTAGTGCACTATACAGGGAATAGGGTGTCATTTGGGCCTCATTTACTAGAAAGAGGAAGCTGCCAGTGGAATAACGGATTCTACAGCAAAAAAGTCCCTACTGTAATATAAGCACCACACTCAGATCAGTTTACATAGTCCCTTACTGATCATCATTATCCAGGCTTACACAGTAACTGAACCTAGACCTGTCCTTATGGGGCGGTTTGCAGTGGCACAACAGTAACCTCTGTTTGAGGAAGTAGCATGGGGATCAGTGAGGGTAGTGACCTCTCTAACAGTCTAGATCAGGGGGGTCACACTCATTTTGCCAAGTGGGCCGCATTTGATCTTCAACCTGGTCCGGAGGGCCTCACTTAAAATGTCATATATTTCCTCTGCATCGTTTTCTCTGAGAGATCCATCACTATTTGACTGTCTAAATATAAGACACACGTACCATGTCAGTTTCATTCCAATATTACACTTTATATCACATTAGAGTGTAATATAACAAAAAACGTTTAAAATAGAAACACTGGATTTTCAGGATTAAAAAATGATAAAAAGTTGCTTAATTATGAAATTATTAAAAATATTAAGAAACATTCCACTAGAGGCCACTGCTCCCTCCTTTCCTCTGAAGTGTACACTTGTTCACTACTTCAAAACTAAAAGCATTGGATTGGTGGAGGCATGCTAGTGTGAGTTCAGTGAAGGAAAGTGAACTGGGACACACGCCAAGTCTTAGTTCTGCCTCCTGCAAGACGATGTGTTGTGGTCATAGTTCAAACTGGTTTAGGGTACGAGGTCACAGTTCAAACTGGTTTAGGGTACGGGGTCACAGTTCAAACTGGTTTAGGGTACAATACAATACATTCACAACAGATTTCACAACATATTAAGTGTGTGCCCTTAGGCCTCTACTCTTCTACCACTTATCTACAATGTTATCTTGTGTTTATATGCACTTGTCTATGTTTGTGTTGCTTCACAGTCCCCGCTGTTCCATAAGGTGTATTATTTTGTATCAAACTTTACTGTTGGCGTGAGTTACCTGATGTGGAATAGAGTTCCTTGTAGTCATGGCTCTATGTAGTACTGTGCTGCTCCCACAGTCTGTTCTGGACTTACAGCTCAGTCAGGCATCAGATTGCTGCTATATCACGTGATGGGTACAGCTGTGAGTTCAGGCAGACGTCTGGATTGGAATGTGGCCAAAAGATAGGGGCCATGTGGTTAGAGGTCGAGGGTCAGAGGTCAGGGCAGGTTCAGGGGTCAGGGCTAGCATGGCCTCAGCCGTCTCATCTGTGCCGGGCGCAGTGTTGTTACTGTTGTTACTAAGCCTGACAGACAGGTGTATCGACCAGGTGTGTATGTGCACATGCCCAGAGGGCTGCGCACCGAGGGAACCCACACACACTCATCCTCATCTGTAGTGGACTGACACACACACAAGCTAAGCTGAGATACTCGCATCACACACACACACACACACACACACACACACACACACACACACACACACACACACACACACACACACACACAAACACACGGATGCACAAATACACACACTCATCCTCATCTGTAGTGGACACACACAAAGCATGCTGAGCCCTTGCCACACACATAGACACACAAACACACACACACAAACATGCCGGTGTTTCACCTATCAATCACACTTGCACAAACCAAACAGGGTATCCATTACAAACATTGCCGTGCTGATGTGACAACATAATATTATTTGCGTTGTCGTGGAAATTACCACCAGGGACTCAAAGTCAAACTTAAATGAATCATTCTTTATTATCAGCAAGCTGGAGAGGTTCCAACAAACTTCATGCAACATAGTACACATCAGTCAGGAGCTCTGCCGGGGCAGTCCCGTTAGTTCTCTAAAATACGGCTGTCCAAACAATTCATATAAGCATGATTTACATGATTCATTATTCATCATCAGCGTTGGTTCCTGCAAGTGACTGACTGACTGATAACTAACAAGGTTTCTTCTCTCAAATCTGGGACCTTGAAACTGAGATAGTCTTTTTGGTTCACAGAACAATGTTCTGGGCGTACTGTCATTTGGTCTGAGGAGGAGGTCACAGTCACCTGCACGAACCAAGATAGAGTGAGAGGAGATGCTGTGTACAATTAAATGCTACCTCTTCAGACAGCAACATTTTCCCTCACTTTCCCTCCTTGTATTACGCTGCGATAACTATTGTTAAAATTGTTATAATTGTTCAAATGGCTTTAAAACATCGTTTTTCAAAATTAAAAGCCTGAAACCAGACAAACTATTTACTGTATGACAAATTTTTACCACCAATATTCTTAATAGAAATGTCTAAGACAAATGTCAAATAGAATAACAACACACTGTTAAAACCATTTTATCAAATTGGCTTATACTCCCCCTGTAACATTGACGACCTCACTGCAGAGTTACAGGGTCAGGTTTGGTAGAGGGCTAACCCTTAGGGAGAAATCCCGACCATATAGCAGAACCAATCTGGAGAGATTTTTTTTTAAGCAAGACAAAAACAAAACAAACAAAACATCATACAACAAACAAAACAAAAACCACAATTCAAACAACAACCAAGAACAACAACCACAATACACTTCTTCCCTTTTGACACATGACTCACATCTTGTTTTATGCGTCCAAAACAACAACAACACTGCCGGTTAAGTAAACAATAAACAAATCAGAAAAACAAATACAATCAAATGACCTTGATAACTCCATAAGGAAATAATTGTATCCCATAAGGTAATTCAAGATATAGTAATATGGACTGGAGACAGGTTTCCCTCATTCAGGGGCAGCACTCTCTCTCTCTCTCTCTCTCCTCCTCATGGTCTGAATCACACATAGGACTATTGATAAAACGTGTATGTGACCAATCTGATTTAATTTATAATCTTCTACCTAATTATCAGTGTTTACATCTTACATTTAAATCTCACCCAATGTCTCTAGCTTTTCTGGTGAGGGTGATTAGGCCTCACCAGAAAGTCAGAATAGAGGTCGGAGGTCATTCAACCCTATTAAGTGAGTGTTTATTTCCCCATTCTTTTCCCGTTCTTCTGTATCTTAAAAGACGTTTCAAACATTTTGTGTACAAGGTTTACACTGGGGTTTTCAGTACATTTCTTAACCTCTCTAGGGTAGGGGGCAGCATTCAGAATTTTGGATGATATGATATGATATGCATTTAACTGGTAGAGTTGGTAGATTGGATAGAAAATACTCTAAAGTATCCAAAACTGTTAATATCGTGTCTGTGAGTAAAACAGAACTGATTTGGCAGGCGAAAACCTGAGAAAAATCCATTCAGGAAGTATTTTGGGGGGTTTTTGTAGTTTTCTATTCAATGCCATTACAGTATCCATTGATTTGGGACTCAATTTGCAGATCCAATGCCTTCCACTAGATGTCAACAGTCGTTAGAAATCGTTTCAGGCTTGCATTCTTATAAATGAGGGAGTAACACCAGTCTGAATGAGTGGACCCTACCGTGTCGCAGAGCTTTTTCATGCACAATCCCGAGAGAGTGCATTTCTTGTTTACCTTTTATAGTGACGATGTTATTGTCCTGTTGAAATATTATAGATCATTTAGGCCAAAAACAACCTGAGGATTGAATATAAACATCGTTTGACATGTTTCTATGAACTTTACGGATACAATTTAGATTTTTTTGTCTGCCTGTTTTGACTGCGTTTGAGCCTGTGGATTACTGAAGAAAACGTGCGAACAAAACTGAGGTTTTTCGATATAAAGAGACTTTATTGAACAAAATGAACATTTATTGAGTAAATTAATGTCTTCTGATTGCCACCATATGAAGATCATCAAAGGTAAGGGATTAATATTATCTCTATTTCTGAGTTTTGTAACGCTTCTGCTTGGCTGGTCACTGTTTGGATAATTTGTCAACTGGGCTATGATCTGGGCTAGGTATGTTCTGGGCTAGGTATGCTTTTGCCGAAAAGCATTTTATAAATCTGACACCGTGGTTGGATTAAAACCTGTTGATGCCAGGAGTTCCTCTAGAGGAACACCTTCCCCCCCCCGTTCAGCTCAAACCGTGGCGCATGGAACGCAAAAATATTCTTAGAAATATTTAACCTCCACACATTAACAAGTCCAATAGCTCAAATGAAAGATAAACACCTTGTTCATCTACCCAGCATGTCAGATTTTTTAAATGTTTTACGGCGAAAACACACCACATATTTATATTAGACCACCACCGAAACCAAGACAAGCGGCAGCCATTTTGTCCCAGAAAATATAAAATTATAAAAGCAGGATTAAAAAATAAATCGCTCACTAACCTTTTGAAAATCTTCATCAGATGACAGTGATAGGACATGTTACACAGTAAAAAAAAATTTTTTCAATAATATGCCATATATATCCATAAATGTCCATTTACAATGTGCTCATGTTCAGAAATTACTCAAAAATGCCCGCAGGAAATCTAGGTAGCTCGGCAAGATAACGTAAATAGACATCATAAACTTTGGCTAAATATACATGTTCTACATATAGTTAGAAAGATACACTGCTTCTTTATGCAACCGCTGTGTTAGATTTATTTTTAACGTTACAGAAATCGCACACTATTCCATATGCTGAGACAGCGCTCAGTTCCAAGCTACATTTCCACGTAATGTTGGAGTCAACAGAAACACAGATTTAAGCATAAATATTCCCTTACCTTCGATGGTCTTCGTTCAGAATGTTCTGGAAGGGTTCATACTTACCCAATACATCGTTTGGTTTCAAGTCTTGCGTCTTTGTATTAGCTACAGCTAATAACATCAGCTGAAATGCACCCAAAACGTCCTCTGGTCCGGAAACGTTGCGCATCAAAACTTCAAAATTACATATTATATGTCGACTAAACAGGTCAAACTAAGTGCAGAAGCAAGCTTTATGATGTTTTTAACACACAAAACAAATTTCAATTCAACCGGGCATCGTTTGCTTTTTCCAGGAGTGCTGGAACAAAGGAATGGCTGTGACCAATTCGCGCCCTAACGCACAGGTTTTTTTCTCGCGGCACTTACTCAAATCACTCCCATAGGGCCAATTCTCGCGCGATTTGAACGATTGAACGCTCTAAAGAAAGAGGACATCTAGTGGAAGAGATGGAAAGTGTCCCCAGATCCATAAGTGGTCGGGAAGGGTGGGGGCCATGACGTCAAAGTTGCTCCAACTTTCATGACCACAAAAACAAGTTTGGAAGAATGCATGCCCTGTGAGTTCTGCTATACTTACAGACATAATTCCAACGGTTTTAGAAGCTCTAGAGTGTTTTCTATCCAATAATAATTATTATATGCATATATTAGCAATTTTTGAGATTTTTTTTTTCAGTTTACTAGGGGTACCCAATTTCTCCAAAGGGGGCGTAAATCTGCCATGCCCTCATAATTTGTCAACTGGGCTATGATCTGGGCTAGGTATGTTCTGGTCTAGGTATGCTTTTTCCGAAAAGCATTTTATAAATCTGACACCGTGGTTGGATTAACAGGACAATTTCCCTTTATGCAACATTTGTACAAACAAATAATGAGGGATCTTCCTTAAAGATTAACTTCTTGTTAATCCAGCCGCTGTGTCAAATTTCAAAAAGGCTTTACGGCGAAAGCATAGCATGAAATTATCTGAGGATAGCGCCCCATGTAAAAAAAAAAACATACAATCATTACCAGCCAAGTCGAGGAGTCAGAAATAGCGATACAATTAATCATTTAACTTTGATAATCTTCATATGGTTGCACTCACAGACTCCCAGTTACACTTATAATTAATCCTCAGGTTGTTAATTGTATTTATAATCAATAAAAAATTTAACCGGACAATACCGTTTTCAATAGAAAGGAAAAATAACAAAGAGTGCGTCAAATCAGGTCTGCAAACTTCCTCTGTCCTCTGACCAAAATTGCTTTTCACACATCGTTTTTCAAAATAAAAGCCTGAAACGATGTCTAAAGACTGTTGACATCTAGTGGAAGCCATTGGAACTGCAATCGGATTCCTAACCCATTGGATTCTCTGTTGGTATTGAGTTGAAAAACAGCGACATGAAAACAATTCCACTTCCTAAATGTATTTTTCTCAGGTTTTCGCCTGCCATATCAGTTCTGTTATACTCATAGGCATATTATTTTAACAGTTTTGGAAACTTTAGAGTGTTTTCTATCCAAATCCACTAATTATATACATATCCTAAATTCTGGGCCTGAGTAACAGGCAATTTACTTTGGGCACGCTTTTCATCCGGAGGTGAAAATACTGCCCCCTACCCAAGAGAGGTTAACTGCAGGGAGATAGGTATCCTAAGGGCGGCAGTAGCCTAGTGGTTAGAGCATTGGGCCAATAACCGAATGGTTCCTAGATTGAATCCCTGGAGCCGGAAGAAAAATATATATGTTGTTCTGCCTCTGAACAAGGCAGTTAACCCACTGTTCCTAGGGAATCATGGTAAATAAAATTTAGTTTTTAATTAACTGACTTGTCCAGTTAAATAAAGGTTCAATAAAAATAAATTAAAAAACAGCCTGATCCAGGTATATTTATACTGTATATTACTACAGTGTCACTAACTGATAAATGCCTCAGCAAGTCTTTAAAAAGGAAATGTACACAATCTGTAATGGCTCTGTGATGCCATACGCTGGGAGACGAGAAGTAAGTACAGGGAATTAATATTAAGTAATGGATTAACAGACATGAAAAACAGGAACAGCGTCTGGACAGGAGAAACAAAACAACATGAATGCAGACGCAGAAAATTAACTGGAGGGGGTGACAGATATAGGGTAGATAATCAATGACGTGATGGAGTCCAGGTGAGTCCGATGAAGCGCTGGGGCGCGTAACGATGGTGAGAGGTGTGAGTAATGATGAGCCGTCTGGCATCCTCGAGCGTCAGAGAGGGGGAGCAGGAGCAGACGTGCCCAAATCATTGGTAAACTCATCAGAAAACTTGATATTGGACTTTCCATCAGTCCTGGAAGAAAGAAAATTAACATATACTTAGTTTTCATTATGCTACATCTTAATCAGTCCTAAAAGTCTTCATCTTAATCGAGCTTATTGCATCTTGGGCAAGAAGTCTTGATAATACCATGTGTAAACAGAATCATACGTCAGACACTTCAGATGATACAGTGTCCCATTAAGCAGAATCATACGTCAGACACTTAAGATGATACAGTGTCCCATTAAGCGGAATAGGCACCTTCTAAAGTAAACAATTCCAGAGCTCCTTTCTTGTAATCTAATCATTTTGAACCTGTTGCATTGACTTGCAGAACCAGTCCACAGATTGGACACACCTACTCATTCAAGAGTTTTTCTTTATTTGTACTATTTTCTACATTGTAAAATAATAGTGAAGACATCAACACTATGAAATAACACATATGGAATCATGTAGTAACTCAAAATATAGGTCATCGGATGCAGCACTCTGTCACTTTCCTTCTTGGTAAAATAGCCCTTACACAACCTGGAGGTGTGTTGGGTCGTTGTCCGGTTGAAAAACAGTGCAAACCAGATTGGATGGCGTATCTCTGCAGAATTCTGTGGTAGCCATGCTGGTTAATTGTGCCTTGAATTCTAAATAAATCACAGACCTTGTCACCAGCAATGCACCATTACACCTCCTCCTCCATGCTTCACGGTGGGAACCACACATGCGGAGATCATCTGTTCACCTACTCTGTGTCTCACAACGACACGGCGGTTGGAACCAAAAAACTAAAATGTGGACTCATCAGACCAAAGGACACATTTTCATTGGTATTAATGTCTATTTCTTGTGTTTCTTGGTGCAAGCAAATCTCTTCTTATTATTGGTTTCATTTAGTAGTTGTTTTTTTGCAGTAATTTGACCATGAAGGCCTGATTCATGTCTGTTACTTGAACTCTGTGAAGCATTTATTTGGGCTGCAATCGCTGAGGCTGGTAACTATAATACTGATCCTCTGCAGCAGAGGTAACTCTGGGATTTCCTTTCCTGTGGCAGTCCTCATGAGAGACAGTTAACTGTAATGAACTGATCCTCTGCAGCAGAGGTAACTCTGGGATTTCCTTTCCTGTGGCAGTCCTCATGAGAGACAGTTAACTGTAATGAACTGATCCTCTGCAGCAGAGGTAATTCTGGGATTTCCTTTCCTGTGGCAGTCCTCATGAGAGACAGTTAACTGTAATGAACTGATCCTCTGCAGCAGAGGTAACTCTGTGTCTTCCTTTCCTGTGGCTGTCCTCATGAGAGACAGTTTCATCATAGTGCTTGATGTTTGTTGCGACTGCACTTGATGAAACTTTCAAAGTTCTTGAAATGTTCCACATTGACTGACCTTCACGGCTTAAAGTAATGATGGACTGATGTTTTTCTTTGCTTATTTGAGATGTTCTTGCCATAATGTGGACTTGGTCTTTTACCAAATAGGGCTATATTCTGTATACCACCCCTGCCTCCTCAAATTAACTTTTGACAAAACAAACCTGTTAATTGAAATGCATTTCAGGTGACTACCTCATGAAGCTGTTTGAGAGAATGCCAAGAGTGTGCAAAGCTGTCATCAACGCAAGGGTGGCTAATTAGATTATTTAAAATGTGTTTTACACTTTTTTGGTTACTACATGATTCCATATGTGTTATTTGATAGTAGAAAATAGTTAAAATAAAGAGAACCCTTGAATGAGTAGGCGTGTCCAAACTTTTGACTTGTACTGTCTACTCTTTCTGTCCCAAATGTCCCTTACAGCCTGTTTGAGTTCAGTGAGTTCTGTTCATTTTCACTGGCAGCTTATCTATTTGTCCACAGGAAGCTTATCTTTAACCCAAACAACAGATGGCAGCCTCTAATATGATGAGTCTCAATTCCTCTTTTCCTCATGTGACCTTGTATTCAAAAACACTTCAAAATACTAAGACACCACATTATTAAAGTGCTATCTGAAAGTCACTAACAACATATTACATTAACAAACCTCTTGTAACTCAGTATAATATTCATACATTGTTACATCATCACATCTCTAGTAACACATTATATTCTACATACAATGTTACATCATCACATCTCTAGTAACACATTATACTCTACATACATTGTTACATCCTCACATCTCTAGTAACACATTATATTCTACATACATTGTTACATCATCACATCTCTAGTAACACATTATACTCTACATACATTGTTACATCCTCACATCTCTAGTAACACATTATACTCTACATACATTGTTACATCATCACATCTCTAGTAACCCATTATACTCTACATACATTGTTACATCATCACATCTCTAGTAACACATTATACTCTACATACATTGTTACATCATCACATCTCTAGTACCTCAGTATAATATTCATACAGTATATTTGGTAATAGTACTCTCTCCTTTCATATCTTCACATCACGCATCATCCCTATATAATGTTAAAAACTCACAGATTTGGTTGGGGCATTCATTCAGATACGCACCTCTTTCACACTGAGGCTAGTTCCCTGAAAGCTCTCATTCACTCAGTACAAATAATATCTCTGATTATTCAAAATTCAATACTTCAACTTACCAATTATTTTCCAAATATCAATCTGTTAATATCCACATTTCAATCTCTTAAATATCCAAATGTCAATCATCTTAACCTGTCATTTCAACACTCACACAACTCTCACATCCACATTCACTTAGCACTATTCAAATCAAATCAAATCAAATGTTATTTGTCACATACACATGGTTAGCAGATGTTATTCCGAGTGTAGCGAAATGCTTGTGCTTCTAGTTCCGACAATGCAGTAATAACCAACAAGTAATCTAGCTAACAATTCCAAAACTACTACCTTAAACACACAAGTGTAAGGGGATAAAGAATATGTACATAAAGATATATGAATGAGTGATGGTACAGAACGGCATAGGCAAGATACAGTAGATGGTATTGAGTACAGTATATAAATATGAGATGAGTATGTAAACAAAGTGGCATATTTAAAGTGGCTAGTGAAATATGTATTACATAAAGATGCAGTAGATGATATAGAGTACAGTATATACGTATACATATGAGATGAATAATGTAGGGTATGTAAACATTATATTAGGTAGCATCGTTTAAAGTGGCTAGTGATATATTTTACATCATTTCCCATCAATTCCCATTATTAAAGTGGCTGGAGTTGAGTCAGTGTGTTGGCAGCAGCCACTCAATGTTAGTGGTGGCTGTAGTCTGATGTCCTTGAGATAGAAGCTGTTTTTCAGTCTCTCGGTCCCAGCTTTGATGCACCTGTACTGACCTCACCTTCTGGATGATAGCGGGGAGAACAGGCAGTGGCTCGGGTGGTTGTTGTCCTTGATTATCTTTATGGCCTTCCTGTGACATCGGGTAGTGTAGGTGTCCTGGAGGGCAGGTAGTTTGCCCCCGGTGATGCGTTGTGCAGACCTCACTACCCTCTGGAGAGCCTTACGGTTGTGGGCGGAGCAGTTGCCGTACCAGGCGGTGATACAGCCCGACAGGATGCTCTCGATTGTGCATCTGTAGAAGTTTGTGAGTGCTTTTGGTGACAAGCCAAATTTCTTCAGCCTCCTGAGGTTGAAGAGGCGCTGCTGCGCCTTCTTCACGATGCTGTCTGTGTGGGTGGACCAATTCAGTTTGTCTGTGATGTGTACGCCGAGGAACTTAAAACTTACTACCCTCTCCACTACTGTTCCATCGATGTGGATTGGGGGGTGTTCCCTCTGCTGTTTCCTGAAGTCCACAATCATCTCCTTAGTTTTGTTGACGTTGAGTGTGAGGTTATTTTCCTGACACCACACTCCGAGGGCCCTCACCTCCTCCCTGTAGGCCGTCTCGTCGTTGTTGGTAATCAAGCCTACCACTGTTGTGTCGTCCGCAAACGTGATGATTGAGTTGGAGGCGTGCGTGGCCACGCAGTCGTGGGTGAACAGGGAGTACAGGAGAAGGCTCAGAACGCACCCTTGTGGGGCCCCAGTGTTGAGGATCAGCGGGGTGGAGATGTTGTTGCCTACCCTCACCACCTCGGGGCGGCCCGTCAGGAAGTCCAGTACCCAGTTGCACAGGGCGGGGTCGAGACCCAGGGTCTCGAGCTTGATGACGAGCTTGGAGGGCACTATGGTGTTTAATGTCGAGCTGTAGTCGATGAACAGCATTCTCACATAGGTATTCCTCTTGTCCAGATGGGTTAGGCCAGTGTGCAGTGTGGTTGAGATTGCATCGTCTGTGGACCTATTTGGGCGGTAAGCAAATTGGAGTGGGTCTAGGGTCAGGTAGGGTGGAGGTGATATGGTCCTTGACTAGTCTCTCAAAGCACTTCATGATGACGGAAGTGAGTGCTACTAGTAGTTGTTTAGCTCAGTTACCTTAGCTATTTTGGGAACAGGAACAATGGTGGCCCTCTTGAAGCATGTGGGAACAACAGACTGGGATAGGGATTGATTGAATATGTCCGTAAACACACCAGCTAGCTGGTCTGCACATGCTAGGAGGGGCGGCTGGGGATTCCGTCTGGGCCTGCAGCCTTGCGAGGGTTAACACGTTTAAATGCTTTACTCACCTCGGCTGCAGTGAAGGAGAGTCTGCATGTTTTGGTTGCGGGCCGTGTCAGTGGCACTGTATTGTCCTCAAAGCGGGCAAAAAAGTTATTTAGTCTGCCTGGGATCAAGACATCCTGGTCCGTGACGGGGCTGGTTTTCTTTTTGTTATCCGTGATTGACGGTAGACCCTGCCACATACCTCTTGTGTCTGAGCCGTTGAATTGAGATTCTACTTTGTCTCTATTCTGACGCTTAGCTTGTTTGATTGCCTTGCGGAGGGAATAGCTACACTGTTTGTGTTCGGTCATGTTTCCGGTCACCTTGCCCTGATTAAAAGCAGTGGTTTGCGCTTTCAGTTTCACGCGAATGCTGCCATCAATCCACGGTTTCTGGTTTGGGAACGTTTTAATCGTTGCTATGGGAACGACATCTTCAACGCATGTTCTAATGAACTCGCACACCGAATCAGCGTATTCGTCAATGTTGTTGTTTGATGCAATACGAAACATATCCCAGTCCACGTGATGGAAGCAGTCTTGGAGTGTGGAATCAGATTGGTCGGACCAGCGTTGAACAGACCTCAGCGTGGGAGCTTCTTGTTTTAGTTTCTGTCTGTAGGCAGGGATCAACAAAATGGAGTCGTGGTCAGCTTTTCCGAAAGGAGAGCGGGGCAGAGCCTTATATGCGTTGCGGAAGTTAGAATAGCAATGATCCAAGATTTTTCCATCCCTGGTTGCGCAATCAATATGCTGATACAATTTAGGGAGTCTTGTTTTCAGATTAGCCTTGTTAAAATCCCAGCTACAATGAATGCAGCCTCAGGATATATGGATTCCAGTTTGCAAAGAGTCAAATAAAGTTTGTTCAGAGCCATCGATGTGTCTGCTTGGGGGGGAATATATACGGCTGTGATTATAATCGAAGAGAATTCCCTTGGTAGATAATGCGGTCGACATTTGATTGTGAGGAATTCTAAATCAGGTGAACAGAAGGACTTGAGTTCCTGTATGTTGTTGTGACCACACCACGTCTCGTTAACCATGAAGCATACGCCCCCACCCCTCTTCTTACCAGAAAGATGTTTGTTTCTGTCGGCGCGATGCGTGGAGAAACCAGCTGGCTGCACCGACTCCGATAGGGTCTCTCCAGTGAGCCATGTTTCCGTGAAGCAAAGAACGTTACAGTCTCTGATGTCCCTCTGGAATGCTACCCTTGCTCGGATTTCATCAACCTTCTTGTCAAGAGACTGGACATTGGCGAGAAGTATGCTAGGGAGTGGTGCACGATGTGCCCATCTCCGGAGTCTGACCAGAAGACCGCTTCGTTTCCCCCTTTTACGAAGTCGTTTTTTGGGTCGGCGGCTGGGATCCATTCCGTTGTCCTAGATGAAAGGCAGAACACAGGATCCGCTTCGCGAAAGTCATATTCTTGGTCGTACTGATGGTGAGTTGACGCTGCTCTTATATTCAGTAGTTCTTCTCGACTGTATGTAATGAAACCTAAGATGACCTGGGGTACCAATGTAAGAAATAACAGGTAAAAAAAACAAAAAACTGCATAGTTTCCTAGGAACGCGAAGCGAGGCGGCCATCTCTGTCGGCGCCGGAAGGAGTCATTCCCCAACACACCCAGTAATCACCATGGTTACTCCTTATGCATCTTCAACCATTCTCTTGTCGTTACCTTCTTCTGCGGTTCCTCTACAGTCTCTATAGTCTCTTTAGTATCTTTAGTCCCTCAGTATCGATAGTCTCAATAGTCTATATAGACATAAATGCTTTAGTCTCTGTGGATGCCTTAGTAGCTATTGTCCCTATAGTCTCTGTAGTATCTATTGTCACTAAGGCATCTTTAGTCCCTTAGAATCCATAGTCTCAATAGTCTTTAAAGTCACAAATGCCTTAGTCTATATGGACTATAAAGTCTTCCCATAAATACATATGTACAGTATGTAGTGATGTTGCCAACTAAATCAGTCTATCAATTAATCAATCAAGAGAAGACACACACACAATGATGCCCTCTTGTGGGACTCACCTTCACAGTGTGATTAGAGAATCTGAACCCAGGTTGGCACAGGCAGTGGTAGCTCCCAATGGTGTTGAGGCAAATGGCGTTGCTGGGACAAACCCGTAGTCTTCCCTTGCACTCATCGAGGTCTGTAGAGAGATGGAAACATGGTGATAGAGCAGTGATTCACTAACCTCTCCTCCAGTGACTCCCCAACCTCTCCTCCAGTGAATCCCTAACCTCTCCTCCAGTGATTCCCTAACCTCTCTTCCAGGGATTCCTTAACCCTCCTCCAGTGACTCCCCAAACTCTCCTCCAGTGATTCCCTAACCTCTCTTCCAGGGATTCCTTAACCCTCCTCCAGTAACTCCCTAACCTCTCCTCCAGTGATTCCCTAACAGTCCACGTATTTGATGTTTTCCAGAACTAATGCAGCTGATTTAACAAACTAGAGGGTTGATGATTAGGTGACCATTTGGGTCAGCAATGCTAGTTCTGGAATACATCAAAGAAGAGGACTGTCTGGGGGTACAAGAGGAGAGGTTGGGGAATCACTGATCAACAAACTCTAAATATGCCACAGAACAGAGAAGATATTGAAAAAGTAATGGGTTTTTTTCCCACACTCAGACACTTGAATACTCACCATTACACTCCCCAGTGAGAGGAGTAAACTTGAAAGTCGTTGTGGATCTGAACCCAGGTAGACAGTGACAGTAGAAGCTTCCATATGTGTTGTAACATGCAGCATTACTTCCACAGGGTTGGTTACTGTCCCACTCTTTACACTCATCTATATCATCACATTGTTGACTCCCGTTGGCAATAAAGCCCAGGCCGCAAACTCTGGTCTCTAGGTTCCCCGGTGGAGTAAAACAAAGACCTGTGAGGAGCAGGAAAGGGAGAGAGAGGCAGAGAGAGACAGAGAGAGTGAGAGAAAGAGCGACACAGACAGACAGACAGACAGACAGACAGACAGACAGACAGAGAGAGGGAGGGAGATTCAGACACAGACAAGAAGGGCATTCTATGCCATCAAAAGGAACATAAATTTCAACATACCAATTAGGATTTGGCAAAAAAATACTTGAATCAGTCATAGAGCCCATTGCCCTCTATGGTTGTGAGGTCTGGGGTCCGCTCACCAACCAAGACTTCACAAAATGGGACAAACACCAAATTGAGACTCTGCACGCAGAATTCTGCAAAAATATCCTCTGTGTACAACGTAGAACACCAAATAATGCATGCAGAGCAGAATTAGGCCGATACCCACTAATTATCAAAATCCAGAAAAGTGCCGTTAAATTCTATAACCACCTAAAAGGAAGCGATTCCCAAACCTTCCATAACAAAGCCATCACCTCCAATATACACACTACAGTATCCACACTACACATAATACACACTACAGTATACATACTAACAGTGTCTATACACACTAAAATACACACTACAGTAAAATACACACTACACAATATACACACTACGGTATACACACTACACAATATACACACTACACAATATACACACTACAGTAAAATACACACTACACAATATACATACTACAGTATACACACTACACAATATACACACTACACAATATACACACTACAGTAAAATACACACTACACAATATACATATTACTGTAAAATACACACTACACAATATACACACTACAGTATACACACTACACAATATACACACTACACAATATACACACTACAAAATATACACACTACAGTAATATACACACTACACAATATACACACTAGAGTATACAGACTACACAATATACACACTAAGGTAAAATACACACTACACAATATACACACTACAGTGTACACACTACACAATATACACACTACAGTATACACACTACACAATATACACACTACAGTATACACACTACACAATATACAAACTACAGTATACACACTACACAATATACACACTACAGTATACACACTACACAATATACACACTACAGTATACACACTAAAATACACACTACACAATATACACACTACAGTAAAATACACACTACACAATATACACACTACAGTATACACACTAACACTGTCTATACACACTAAAATACACACTACACAATATACACACTACAGTATACACACTACACAATATACACACTACAGTATACACACTAACAATGTCTATAAACACTAAAATACACACTACATTAAAATACACACTACACAATATACACACTACAGTATACAAACTACACAACATACACACTACAGTAAAATACACACTACACAATATACACACTACAGTAAAATACACACTAAAATACACACTACACAATATACACACTACGGTATAAACACTACACAATATACACACTACACAATATACACACTACAGTAAAATACACACTACATAATATACATACTACAGTATACACACTACACAATATACACACTACACAATATACACACTACAGTAAAATACACACAACACAATATACATACTACTGTAAAATACACACTACACAATATACACACTACAGTATACACACTACATAATATACACACTACACAATATACACACTACACAATATACACACTACAGTAATATACACACTACACAATATACACACTACACAATATACACACTACAGTAAAATACACACTACACAATATACACACTACAGTATACACAATACACAATATACACACTACAGTAATATACACACTACACAATATACACACTACAGTATACACACTACACAATATACACACTAGAGTATACAGACTACACAACATACACACTAAGGTAAAATACACACTACACAATATACACACTACAGTGTACACACTACACAATATACACACTACAGAATACACACTACACAATATACACACTACAGTATACACACTACACAATATAAAAACTACAGTATACACACTACACAATATACACACTACAGTATACACACTACACAATATACACACTACAGTATACACACTAAAATACACACTACACAATATACACACTACAGTAAAATACACACTACACAATATACACACTACAGTATACACACTAACACTGTCTATACACACTAAAATACACACTACACAATATACACACTACAGTATACACACTACACAATATACACACTACAGTATACACACTAACACTGTCTATAAACACTAAAATACACACTACATTAAAATACACACTACACAATATACACACTACAGTATACAAACTACACAATATACACACTACAGTAAAATACACACTACACAATATACACACTACAGTAAAATACACACTAAAATACACACTACACAATATACACGCTACAGTATAATACACACTACACAATATACACACTACAGTATACACACTAACACTGTCTATACACACTAAAATACACACTACACAATATACACACTACAGTATACACACTACACAATATACACACTACAGTGTACACACTACACAATATACACACTACAGTAAAATACACACTACACAATATACACACTACAGTATACACACTACACAATATACACACTACAGTAAAATACACACTACACAATATAAACACTACAGTATACACACTACACAATATACACACTACAGTAAAATACACACTACACAATATACACACTACAGTATACACACTACAGTAAAATACACACTACACAATATACACACTACAGTAAAATACACACTAAAATACACACTACACAATATACACGCTACAGTATAATACACACTACACAATATACACACTACAGTATACACACTAACACTGTCTATACACACTAAAATACACACTACACAATATACACACTACAGTATACACACTACACAATATACACACTACAGTGTACACACTACACAATATACACACTACAGTATACACACTACACAATATACACACTACAGTAAAATACACACTACACAATATACACACTACAGTATACACACTACACAATATACACACTACAGTAAAATACACACTACACAATATACACACTACAGTATACACACTACAGTAAAATACAAACTACAGTAAAATACACACTACACAATATACACACTACAGTATACACACTACACAATATACACACTACAGTATACACACTAACACTGTCTATACACACTAAAATACACACTACAATAAAATACACACTACACAATATACAAACTACAGTATACACACTACACAATATACACACTACAGTAAAATACACACTACACAATATACACACTACAGTACACACACTACAGTAAAATCCACACTACACAATATACACACTACAGTATACACACTACACAATATACACACTACAGTAAAATACACACTACACAATATACACACAACAGTATACACACTACAGTATACACACTACACAATATACACACTACAGTAAAATACACACTACACAATAGACACACTACAGTATACACACTACATAATATACACACTAAAACTGTCTATACACACTAAAACGGTCTATACACACTAACACTGTCTATACACACTAACACTGTCTATATACACTAACACTGTCTATACACACTAACACTGTCTATACACACTAACACTGTCTATACACACTAAAACTGTCTATACACACTAACACTGTCTATATACACTAACACTGTCTATACACACTAACACTGTCTATACACACTAACACTGTCTATAAACACTAAAACTGTCTATACACACTAACACTGTCTATACACACTAACACTGTCTATACACACTAACACTGTCTATATACACTAACACTGTCTATACACACTAACACTGTCTATACACACTAACACTGTCTATAAACACTAAAACTGTCTATACACACTAACACTGTCTATACACACTAAAACTGTCTATACACACTAAAACTGTCTATACACACTAACACTGTCTATACACACTAACACTGTCTATACACACTAAACCTGTCTATACACACTAACACTGTCTATACACACTAACACTATCAAGAAACTACACTGAACAAAAATATAAACGCAGCATGTAAAGTGTTGGTCCCAAGTTTCATGAAATGAAATACAATATCCAAGAAATTTTCCGCACGGACAAAAAAAATATGTCTATCAAATTTTTTTCAGAAATGTGTTTACATCCCTGTAAGTGAGAATTTCTCCTTTGCCCCGATAATCTATCTACCTGACAGGTGTGGCATATCAAGAAGCTGATTAAACAGCATGATCCTTACTCAGCTGCACCTTGTGCTGGGGACAATAAATGGCCACTCTAAAATGTCCAGTTTTGTCACATAACACAATGCCACAGATTTCTTAAGTTTTGAGGGAGTGCGTAATTGGCATGCTGACTTGAGGAATGTCCACCAGAGCTGTTGCCAGAGAATTGAATCTTCATTTCTCTACTATAAGCCTCCAACATAGTTGTATAGAATTTGGCAGTACGCCCAACAAGCCTAACAACCACAGACTACATGTATGAAGTCATGTTAGGGAGTGGTTTGCTGATGTCAACATTGTGAACACAGTGCCCCATGGTGGCGGTGGGGTTATGTTATGGGCAGTCATAGGCTCGGGATGACGAACGCAATTTCATTTTATTGATGGCCACTTAAATACACAGAGGCACATTGATGAGATCCTGAAGCCTATTGTCGTGCCATTCATCCGCCACCATCACCTCATATTTCAGAATGGTGATGCACTGCCCCATGTTGCAAGGAACTATACTGAAAATGTCCCTGTTGTTCCATGGCCTGCATACTCACCAGGCATGTCACTCATTGAGCATGTTTGGGATGCTCTGGATCGTGGTTGTTCAGTTTATAATTGTAGATAGTCTTGTAGTTTATACATGTCTTAGATAGGGTTTTAACATTCATTCTATATCCATGGTTGGTAAATTGTTGGTTCATGGTCTATTTGTCACACACACACACACACACACACACACACACACACACATACACACACACACACACACCCAAACACCAGATAGCTCTGTCAGAGTGACCATCGTGTTCATGGTCACCTCCTTGACCAAGGGCCTTTTTCCCCGATTGCTCAGTTTGGCAGGGCGGCCAGCTCTAGGAAGAGTCTTGGTGATTCCAAACTTCTTCCATGTAAGAATGATGGAGGCCACTGTGTTCTTGAGGACCTTCAATGCTCCAGACATGCTTTGGTACCCTTCCCCAGATCTGTGCCTTGACACAATCCTGTCTCAGAGCTCTACGGACAATTCCTTCGACCTCATGGCTTGGTTTTTGCTCAGCTGTGGGACCTTATGTAGACAGGTGTGTGCCTTTCAAATCATGTCCAATCAAATGAATTTACCACAGGTGGACTCCAATCAATTTGTAGAAACACCTCAAGGATGATCAATGGAAACAGGATGCACCTGAGCTCAATTTCGAGTCTCATAGCAAATTGTCTGAATACTTATTTAAATTAGGTATTTCTGTGTTTCAATTTTAATGCATTTGCAAAAAAAACAAAAAAACTTTTAGCCTTGTCGTTATGGGGTATTGTGTGAAGATTGACAATAGGGAACAAATTATTCATTCCATTTTATAGTTAGGCTGTAACAAAACAAATGATGGAAAAAAGTCAAGGGGTCTGAATACTTTCCGAATGCACTACAGTAAAATACACACTACACAATATACACACTACAGTATACACACTACACAATATACACACTACAGTAAAATACACACTACAGTATTAACACTGTCTAAATACACTAAAACTGTCTATACACACTAAAACTGTCAAGAAACTACACTGAACAAAAATATAAATGCAACATGTAAAGTGTTGGTCCAAATAAAATATCAAAGAAATGTCTATCAATTTTTTTTTCACAAATTTGTTTACATCCCTGTTAGTGAGTGTTTCTCCTTTGCCCCGATAATCTATCTACCTGACAGGTGTGGCATGTTAAGAAGCTGATTAAACAGCATGATCATTACACAGGTGCACCTTGTGCAGGTGACAATAAAAGGCCACTCTAAAATGTCCAGTTTTGTCACACAACACAATGCCACAGAATTCTCAAGTTTTGAGGGAGTGCGTAATTGGCATGCTGACTTGAGGAATGTCCACCAGAGCTGTTGCCAGAGAATTGAATCTTCATTTCTCTACTATAAGCCTCCAACATAGTTTTATAGAATTTGGCAGTACTCCCAATAAGCCTAACAACCACAGACTACATGTATGACGTCATGTTAGGGAGCGGTTTTCTGATGTCAACATTGTGAACACAGTGCCCCATGGTGGCGGTGGGGTTATGTTATGGGCAGTCATAAGCTCGGGATGACGAACGCAATTGCATTTTATTGTTGGCCACTTGAATACACAGAGGTACATTGATGAGATCCTGAAGCCTATTGTCGTGCCATTCATCCGCCGCCATCACCTCCTGTTTCAGAATGATGATGCACTGCCCCATGTTGCAAGGAACTATACTGAAAATGTCCCTGTTGTTCCATAGCCTGCATACTCACCAGGCAATGTCACTCATTGAGCATGTTTGGGATGCTCTGTTTGTTCAGAATATAATTGTAGACAGTGAAATGAAATATGAAATATGAAAATGAAATTATGAAATACCACCTTTCTATGTATTTGTCACACACACACACACACACAGACACACACACACACACACACACACACACACACACACACACACACACACACACACACACACACACACACACACACAAACACATTTGATATGACAAGATAGTCAAGTTCCAAAGATATAGTACGTTATACTCACCCAGAACAAGTAGAAGAGTTCTGGACCCCATCTCAGAGACAGACTGGTATTATGACAACTAGTAGGATCCTAATAAAACTAGTCCCACAAGAAGAATCAGTCTGAGATGAAATCTGTTTTACTGTTGAGTTCAGATTGAAGAAAATCCCAGTTTAACAAGGTGTTTATTCTGTATGATCAGTGGTGATAACATGAACAGAATAAAAATAAATACAATATTCCCTCTCTTTTGGTGAGACAACTCTCAATGTGAGCCACACGGAGATAGAAAACAACTATTTTACTCTCCTCTCCTCTACCTCTTTCTGTTAGAGAACACCTCTTCTCTCTCTTGTTCACACTCTTCCCCCTTTCTCTCTGTTTCACCCTTATCTCTCTCTCTCCTTGTTCTCTTTTTCTGTGTCACCTCTTCTCTCCTTCCCCCTCTCTCTGTTTTTCACCTTATCTCTCTCTCTCCATCCTTCCTCTCTCTCTCTCACTCTCTCTCTCTCTCTCTCTCTATCTCTCTCTCTCTCTCTCTCTATCCTTCCCCTCTCTCTCTCTCTCTCTCTCTCTCTCTCTGTCTATCTCTCACTCTCTCTCTCTCACTCTCTCTACACTACCCCTCTCTGTTCTCACCTTATCACTCTCTCCCTCTCTCTCTCCTTCTCTCACTCTTTCTATTTCACCCCTTTCTCTCTTCTTCTTCTTATCTTCCTCTCCCTCATCATGTTAAGCCTACTAGGTGTGTTGCCTCAGGCCTACTAGGTGTGTTGCCTCAGGCCTACTAGGTGTGTTAACTCAGGCCTACTAGGTGTGTTGCCTCAGGCCTACTTGGTGTGTTGCCTCAGGCCTACTAGGTGTGTTGCCTCAGGCTTACTAGGTGTGTTGCCTCAGGCCTACTAGGTGTGTTGCCTCAGGCCTACTAGGTGTGTTGCCTCAGGCCTACTAGGTGTGTTGCCTCAGGCCTGGAAGGAAGCAAATGTCATTCTGCTACTTAAGAATAGTAAAGTCCCCTTTACTGGCTCAAAAGGCCGACCAATCAGCCTGTAACCTACCCTTAGTAAACTTTTAGACCAATCAGCCTGTTACCAACCCTTAGTAAACTTTTAGACCAATCAGCCTGTTACAAACCCTTAGTAAACTTTTAGACCAATCAGCCTGTTACCAACCCTTAGTAAACTTTTAGACCAATCAGCCTGTTACCAACCCTTAGTAAACTTTTAGACCAATCAGCCTGTTACCTACCCTTAGTAAACTTTTAGACCAATCAGCCTGTTACCAACCCTTAGTAAACTTTTAGACCAATCAGCCTGTTACCAACCCTTAGTAAACTTTTAGAAAAAATGGTGTTGGACCAGAAACAATGCATTTTTACAGTAAACAAATTGACAACAGACTTTCAGCACACTTACAGGGAAGAACATTCAACAAGCACAGCACTTACACAAATTACTGATTGGCTGAGAGAAATTGATGATAGAAAGATTGTAGCGGCTGTTTTGTTAGACTTCAGTGCAGCTTTTTACATTATCAATCATAGTCTGCTGTTGGAAAAACATATGTTGTGGCTTTACACCCCCTGCTATAGTGTGGATAAAGAGTTACCTGTCCCACAGAACACAGAGACACATAATCCAGGTAGAATCAGGAATTCTAGGCCCCTTACTTTTTAAAGGAATTCTAGGCCCCTGACTTTTTAAAGGAATTCTAGGCCCATTACTTTTTAAAGGAATTCTAGGCCCATTACTTTTTAAAGGAATTCTAGGCCCCTTACTTTTTAAAATGTTTACTAATGACATCAAATTGATGTTATTTGCCACACAATACAGTGAAATGCAGACTTACAGGCCCTAACCAACAATGCTGTTTAAATTTTTTTTATAAAACAATACTTAAAAAACTTTGAACAAGAAATACAAGTAATAAATAATTAAAGATTAGCAGTAAAATAACAATAGCGAGGCTATATACAGGGGTACCGGTAGAGAGTCTCTTTTCGGGGACAGCCGGTTAGTCTAGGTAATTGAGGTAGGTAGAGTTATTAAAGTGACTATGCATAGATTATAAAATAGAGTAGCAGCAGTGTAAAGGAGGAGGGGGGCAATGCAAATAGTCTGGGCAACCATTTGATTAGATGTTCAGGAGTCTTACGGCTTGGGGTTAGAAGCTGTTTAGAGGCCTCTTGGATCTAGACTTGGTGCTCTGGTACCGTAGCAGAAAGAACAGTCTACGAAGCTTGGCCCCGGTGATGTACTGGGCCGTAACGCACTACACTTGTCACGTTCTGACCATAGTTCTTTTGTGTTTCCTGTCTTAGTGTTTCTGCACCAGTTAGTTTTGGTTTTGACACGTTTACTGTTTTGTATTATGTTCATGTTGAGTTTTCTTATTAAAAAACATGAACTATAACCACGCTGCGTTTTGGTCCGCCTCTCCTTCCCAGGAAGAAAGCCATTACAGAACCACCCACCACAATAGGACCAAGCGCTGTGGTGAAAAGCAGCAACAGCAGGAGAGGCAGCAGCAGCAACAACAGCAGGAGCAGCGCAAGGAGGAATGGACATGGGAGGACGTGTTGGACGGCAAGGGTTGCTACACATGGGAGGAGATCCTGGCGGGAAAGGATCACCTCCCATGGGAACAGGTGGAGGCAGCTAGGAGAGCAGAGGCAGCCGGAAAGAGTAACCGGCGATACGAGGGAACACGGCTGGCAAGGAAGCCCGAGAGGCAGGTCTTGGGGGGGTGTCACACAGGAAGTATGGCGAAGCCAGGTAGGAGACCTGCGCCAACTTCCTGTGCTTACCGGAGGGCGAGAGAGACCGGGCAGGCACCGTGTTATGCTGTGGAGCGCCCCCAGTGTGGGTGAATAGCCCGGTGCGGTACATACCAGCTCCTCATATCGGCCGGGCTAGAGTGGGCATCGAGCCAGGTGCCATGAAGCCGGCTCTACGCATCTGGTCTCCAGTGCGTCTCCTTGGGCCGGCTTACATGGCACCAGCCTTATGCATGGTGTCCCCGGTTCGCCTATTCCACCTCGCCACACTGGCAGGGCGACCGGGAGCATTCAACCAGGTAAGGTTGGGCAAGCTCGGTGCTCAAGAGCTCCAGTGAGCCTGCACGGTCCGATCTATCCAGTACTACCTCCACGCATCAGCCCTCCGGTGGCAGCTCCCTGCACCAGGCTTTCTGTGCGTATCCTCGGCCCAGGACCACCAGTGCCGGCACCACACACCAGGCCTACAGTGAGCTTCGCCTGTCCAGAGCTGCTAGAGCCTCCCGTCTGTCCAGAGCTGCTAGAGTCTCCCGTCTGTCCAGAGCTGCTAGAGTCTCCCGTCTGTCCATAGCTGCTAGAGTCTCCCGTCTGTCCAGAGCTGCTAGAGTCTCCCGTCTGTCCATAGCTGCTAGAGTCTCCCGTCTATCCAGAGCTGCTAGAGTCTCCCGTCTGTCCAGAGCTGCTAGAGTCTCCCGTCTGTCCAGAGCCGCCAGAGCCACCAGTCTGCAGGGAGCCGCCAGAGCCGCCAGTCTGCAGGGAGCCACCAGAGCCGCCAGTCTGCAGGGAGCCGCCAGAGCCGCCAGTCTGCAAGGAGCCGCCAATCATCCAGGATCTGCCAGAGCCGCCAGTCAGTCAGTATCCGCCAGAGCCGCCAGTCAGCCAGGATTCGCCAGAGCCGCCATTCAGCCAGGATCCGCCAGAGCCGCCATTCAGCCAGGATCCGCCAGAGCCGCCATTCAGCCAGGATCCGCCAGAGCCGCAAGTCAGCCAGGATCCGCCAGAGCCGCCAGTCAGCCAGGATCCACCAGAGCCGCCATTAAGCCAGGATCCGCCAGAGCCGTCAACCTCCCTGAGCTATCTCTCAGTCATGAGCTTCCTCAGTAATGAGGCACCCCTCAGTCCAGTGGGGCCCTTTGTTAGGGTTACTAGGCCAAGGTCGGCGGTGAGGGTCGCCACTCAAGGGACGCTAAGGAGGTGGACAAAGACTATGATGGAGTGGGGTCCACGTCCAGCGCCAGAGCCGCCACCGCGGACAGATGCCCACCCAAACCCTACCTTATAGGTTTAGGTTGTGCGGTCGGAGTCCGCACCTTGGGCGGGGGGTGGGGGGGGGGGGGGGGGGGTACTGTCACGTTCTGACCATAGTTCTTTTGTGTTTCCTGTCTTAGTGTTTCTGCACCAGTTAGTTTAGGTTTTGACACGTTTATTGTTTTGTATTATGTACATGTTGAGTTTTCTTATTAAAAACATGAACTAGAACCACGCTGCGTTTTGGTCCGCCTCTCCTTCCCAGGAAGAAAGCCGTTACAACACTCTGCAGTGCCTTGTGGTCGGAGGCCGAGCAGTTGCCACACTTTTGAGTGAAGCCAGTGGGTCTATGCATGAGGATGACACAACACTATATATGTCAGCTACTACAGAGCCTGAAATGACTGCAACACTTAACAAAGAGCTGCAGTGACTTTCAAAATGTGAGGAAAGGAATCATTTAGTCCTAAATATTTCAAACACTAAAAGCATTATATTTGGGACAAATCATTCACCAAACCCTAAACTTCAAATAAATCTTCAAATGCATAATGTTGAAATTGAGCAAGTGAAGGTGACTAAACTGCCTGTCAACAAGGCATGTCCTACAGGCCCTAGTTTCTACCTTCTTAACAACACTGTCAACAAGGCAGGTCCTACAGGCCCTAGTTTCTACCTTCTTAACAGCACTGTCAACAAGGCAGGTCCTACAGGCCCTAGCTTCTACCTTCTTAACAACACTGTCAACAAGGCAGGTCCTTCAGGCCCTAGTTTCTCACTTCTTAACAGCACTGTCAACAAGGCAGGTCCTACAGGCCCTAGTTTATACCTCCTTAACAGCACTGTCAACAAGGCAGGTCCTACAGGCCCTAGTTTCTACCTTCTAACAACACTGTCAACAAGGCAGGTCCTACAGGCCCTAGTTTCTACCTCCTTAACAGCACTGTCAACAAGGCAGGGTTTTACAGGCCCTAGTTTCTGCCTTCTTAACAGCATTATCAACAAGGCAGGTTTTACAGGCCCTAGTTTCTACATTTCTTAATAACACTGTCAACAAGGCAGATTTTACAGGCCCTAATTTTGACGCAGATTGACTACTGTTCAGTCGTGTGGTCAGGTGCCACAAAGGGGGACTTATTGTAGGAAAAGTGCAATTGTCTGAGAACAGGTCAGCACGGCTGGCCTTCTGTTGTACACAGAGAGCTAACACTAATAATATGTGTGTCAAACTTTCCTGGCTCTAAGTGAAGGAGAGATCGACTTCCTCATTACTTGTATTTATGAGATGACTGGACATGTTGAAAGCACCAAGCTGTCTGTTTGAACTACTGGCACAAAGCTCAGACAGCCATACATACCCCCCAAGACATGCCACCAGAGGTCTCTTCACAGTCCCCAAGTCCAGAACAGACTATGGGAAGCGCACAGTACTACACACCACACCACACACCACATACCACACACCACAACAACACAACACACACCACACCACACCACACACCACAACAACAAAACACACCACAACACACAAATGAAAACTGTCACATCCTTATCATGTTCATAGTGGATCCAAGTTGTTGCCATGGGTAACCAAGTTTACCATCAGATACCAACTAACTTAGATATAAATGAAGACATGAGACAGGGAGGAAGTTGAGGTGGAGATTAAAACACCCAGAAACCCACAGCACACTAGTGCTAAAAATGTTACCATGGTAACCATCCTAGCATGCATCCCAATTGACAACCTATTATACAGTGCACTATAGGCCCTGGTCAAATGTAGTGCACTATACAGGGAATAGGGTGTCATTTAGGCCTCATACACTAGAAAGAGGAAGCTGCCGGTGGAATAACGGTATCTACAGCGACAGAGGAAAGTCCCTACTGTAATAGAAGCACCACACTCAGATCAGTTTACATTGTCCCTTACTGATCATCATTATCCAGGCTTACACAGTAAAACTGAACCTAGACCTGTCCTTATGGGGCGGTTTGCAGTGGCACAACAGTAACCTCTGTTTGAGGAAGTAACATGGGGATCAGTGAGGGTAGTAACCTCTGTTTGACGAAGTAACATGGGGATCAGTGAGGGTAGTAACCTCTGTTTGAGGAAGTAACATGGGGATCAGTGAGGGTAGTAACCTCTGTTTGAGGAAGTAACATGGGGATCAGTGAGGGTAGTAACCTCTGTTTGAGGAAGTAACATGGGGATCAGTGAGGGTAGTAACCTCTGTTTGAGGAAGTAACATGGGGATCAGTGAGGGTAGTAACCTCTGTTTGAGGAAGTAACATGGGGATCAGTGAGGGTAGTAACCTCTGTTTGAGGAAGTAACATGGGGATCAGTGAGGGTAGTAACCTCTGTTTGAGGAAGTAACATTGAGATCAGTAAGGGTAGTGACCTCTCTAACAGTCTAGATGAGGGGGTAACACTCATTTTGCCAAGTGAACCGCATTTGATCTTCAACCTGGTCCGGAGGGCCGCACTTAAAATGTCATATATTTCCTCTGCATCGTTTTCTCTGAGAGATCCATCGCTGTTTGACTGTCTAAATATAAGACACATGTACCATGTCAGTTTAATTCCAATATGACACTTTATATCACATTAGAGTGTAATATAACACATATAACATATGTAACACATTAGAGTGTAATATAACAACAACGTTTAAAATAGAAACACTGGATTTTTTACATTAAAAATGATAAAAAACATTAAGAAACATTCCAGTCATGAGGACACTGCTCCCTCCTTTCCACTGAAGTGTACACTTGCCCACTACTTGTGAGTTACTTGATGTGGAATAGAGTTCCATGTAGTCATGGCTCTATGTAGTACTGTGCTCCTCCCACAGTCTGTTCTGGACTGACAGCTCAGTCAGGCATCAGATTGCTGCTATATCACGTGATGGGTACAGCTGTGAGTTCAGGCAGACGTCTGGATTGGAATGTGGCCAAAAGATAGGGGTCATGGGGTTAGAGGTCAGGGGTCGGGGGTCAGAGGTCAGGGCAGGTTTAGGGGTCAAGGCTAGCATGGCCTCAGCCGTCTCATCTGTGCCGGGCACAGTGTTGTTACTGTTGTTACTAAGCCCTGACAGACAGGTGTATCGACCAGGTGTGTTTGTGCACATGCCCAGAGGGCTGCGCACTGAGGGAACCCACACACACTCATCCTCATCTGTAGTGGACACACACAAGCTAAGCTGAGATACTCGCATCACACACACACACACACACACACACACACACACACACACACACACACACACACGGATGCACAAATACACACACACATCCTCATCTGTAGTGAACACACACAAAGCATGCTGAGCCCTTGCCACACACACAGACACACAAACACACACACACGGACACACAAACATGCCGGTCTCACCTATCAATCACACTTGCACAAACCAAAGAGGGTCTCCATTACAACCATTGCCGTGCTGATGTGACAACATAATATTATTTGCGTTGTCGTGGAAATTACCACCAGGGACTCAAAGTCTAACTTTAATGAATCATTATTTATTATCAGCAAGCAGGAGAGGTTCCTACAAACTTCATGCATAGTACACATCGGTCAGGAGCTCTGCCGGGACAGTCCCGTTAGTCCTCTATTATACGGCTATCCAAATAATTCATATAAGCATGATTTACATGATTCATTATTCATCATCAACGTTGGTTCCTGCAAGTGACTGACTGACTGATAACTAACAAGGTTTCTTCTCTCAAATCTGGGACCTTGAAATTGAGATACTCATTTTGGTTCCCAGAACAATGTTCTGGGCGTACTGTCAATTGGTCTGAGGAGGAGGTCACAGTCACCTGCACGAACCAAGATAGAGTGAGAGGAGATGCTGTGTACAATTAAATGCTACCTCTTCAGACAACAACATTTTCCCTCACTTTCCCTCCTTGTATTACGCTGTGATAACTATTGTTAAAATTGTTATAATTGTTCAAATGGCTTTAAAACGTCATTTTTCGAAATTAAAAGCCTGAAACCAGACAAACTATTTACTGTATGACAAATTATTACCACCAATATTCTTAATAGAAATGTCTAAGACAAATGTCAAATAGAATAACAACACACTGTTAAAAACATTTTATCAAATTGGCTTATACTCCCCCTGTAACATTGACGACCTCACTGCAGAGTTACAGGGTCAGATTTGGTAGAGGGCTAACCCTTAGGGAGAAATCCCGACCATATAGCAGAACCAATCTGGAGAGATTTTTTTTTTAAGCAAGACAAAAACAAAACAAACAAAACAACATACAACAAACAAAACAAAAACCACAATTCAAACAACAACCAAGAACAACAACCACAATACACTTCTTCCCTTTTGACACATGACTCACATCTTGTTTTATGCATCCAAAACAACAACAACACTGCCGGTTAAGTAAAAATAAACAAATCAGAAAAACAAATACAATCAAAAAACATACCTTGATAACTCCATAAGGAAATAATTGTATCCCATAAGGTAATTCAAGATATAGTAATATGGACTGGAGACAGGTTTCCGTCATTCAGGGGCAGCACTCTCTCTCTCTCTCTCTCTCCTCCTCATGGTCTGAATCACACATAGGACTATTGATAAAACGTGTATGTGACCAATCTGATTTAATTTATAATCTTCTACCTAATTATCGGTGATTAGGCCTCACCAGAAAGTCAGAATAGAGGTCGGAGGTCATTCAACCCTATTAAGTGAGTGTTTATTTCCCCATTCTTTCCCCGTTCTTCTGTATCTTAAAAGACGTTTCAAACATTTTGTGTACAAGGTTTACACTGGGGTTTTCAGTACATTTCTTAACCTGTTAGAGCTCTAGGGGCGCTATTTCATTTTTGGATAAAAAACGTTCCCGTTTTAAGCGCGATATTTTGTCACGAAAAGATGCTCGACTATGCATATTCTTGACAGTTTTGGAAAGAAAACACTCTGAAGTTTCAGAATCTGCAAAGATTTTGTCTGTAAGTGCCCCAGAACTCATTCTACAGGCGAAACCAAGATGATGCATCACCCAGGAATTAGCAGAATTTCTGAAGCTCTGTTTTCCATTCTCTCCTTATATGGCTGTGATTGCGCAACGAATGAGCCTACACTTTCTGTCGTTCGCCCAAGGTCTTAGCAGCATTGTGACGTATTTGTAGGCATATCATTGGAAGATTGACCATAAGAGACTACATTTTCCAAGTGTCCGCCTGGTGTCCTGCGTCGAATTCGGTGCGCAATTGCCAGCTGCTTCTACTTTACCATTTGATTCAGGGGAGAAAGCATGTGTCCAAGAACGATGTATCAATGAAGAGATATGTGAAAAACACCTTGATGATTGATTCTAAACAACGTTTGCCATGTTTTCAGTCGATATTATGGAGTTAATTTGGAAAAAAGTTTGCGTTTTGAGGACTGAATTTATGGATTTTTTTTGGTAGCCAAATGTGATGTATAAAACGGAGCTATTTCTAATACACAAGGAATCTTTTTGGAAAAACTGAGCATCTGCTATCTAACTGAAAGTATCCTCATTGAAAACATCAGAAGTTCTTCAAAGGTAAATGATTTTATTTGAAGGCTTTTATGTTTTTGTTAATGTTGCGTGCTGGATGCTAACGCTAATGCTAACGCTAAATGCTAACGCGAAATGCTAACTCTAGCTAGCTACTTTTACACAAATTATTGTTTTCCTATGGTTGAGAAGCATATTTTGAAAATCTGAGATGACAGTGTTGTTTACAAAAGGCTAAGCTTGAGAGATGGCATATTTATTTCATTTCATTTGCGATTTTCATAAATAGTTAACGTTGTGTTATGCTAATGAGCTTGCTGATAGATTTACACAATCCTGGATACAGGGGTTTTTTCATAGCTAAACGTGACGCAGAAAACGGAGCGATTTGTCCTAAACAAATAATCTTTCAGGAAAAACTGAACATTTGCTATCTGAGAGTCTCCTCATTGAAAACATCTGAAGTTCTTCAAAGGTAAATTATTTTTTTGAATGCTTTTCTGTTTTTTTGTGTAAATGTTGCCAGCTGAATGCTAATGCTAAATGCTACGTTAGCCATCAATACTGTTACACAAATGCTTGTTTTGCAATGGTTGAGAAGCATATTTTGAAAATCTGAGATGACAGTGTTGTTAACAAAAGGCTAAGCTTGAGAGCTAGCATATTTATTTCATTTCATTTGCGATTTTCATGAATAGTTAACGTTGCGTTATGGTAATGAGCTTGAGTCTGTATTCACGAACCCGGATCCGGGATGGGGAGATCAGAAAGGTTAACCTCTCTAGGGTAGGGGGCAGCATTCAGAATTTTGGATGATATGATATGATATGCAAATAACTGGTAGATTTGGTAGATTTGGATAGAAAATACTCTAAAGTATCCAAAACTGTTAATATCGTGTCTGTGAGTAAAACAGAACTGATTTGGCAGGCGAAAACCTGAGAAAAATCCATTCAGGAAGTATTTTGGGGGAGATTTTGTAGTTTTCTATTCAATGCCATTACAGTATCCATTGATTTGGGACTCAATTTGCAGATCCAATGCCTTCCACTAGATGTCAACAGTCGTTAGAAATCGTTTCAGGCTTGTATTCTTATAAATTAGGGAGTAACACCAGTCTGAATGAGTGGACCCTACCGTGTCGCAGAGCTTTTTCATGCGCAATCCCGAGAGAGTGCATTACTTGTTTACCTTTTATAGTGACAATGTTATTGTCCTGTTTAAATATATAAATCATTTAGGCCAAAAACAACCTGAGGATTGAATATAAACATTGTTTGACATGTTTCTATGTACTTTACGGATACAATTTGGATTTTTTGTCTGCCTGTTTTGACTGCATTTGAGCCTGTGGATTACTGAAGAAAAAGTGCGAACAAAACTGAGGTTTTTGGATATAAAGAGACTTTATTGAACAAAATGAACATTTATTGAGTAAATGAATGTCTTCTGATTGCCACCATATGAAGATCATCAAAGGTAAGGGATTAATATTATCTATATTTCTGAGTTTTGTAACGCTTCTGCTTGGCTAGTCACTGTTTGGATAATTTGTCAACTGGGCTATGATCTGGGCTAGGTATGTTCTGGGCTAGGTATGCTTTTGCCGAAAAGCATTTTATAAATCTGACACCGTGGTTGGATTAAAAGGACAATTTCCCTTTATGCAACATTTGTACAAACAAATAATGAGGGATCTTCCTTAAATATTAACTTCTTGTTAATCCAGCCGCTGTGTCAAATTTCAAAAAGGCTTTACGGCGAAAGCATACCATGAGATTATCTGAGGATAGCGCCCCATGTAAAAAAAAAAAAACATACAATCATTACCAGCCAAGTCGAGGAGTCAGAAATAGCGATAAAATGAATCACTTACCTTTGATGATCTTCATATGGTTGCACTCACAGACTCCCAGTTACACTTACAATTAATCCTCAGGTTGTTAATTGTATTTATAATCAATAAAAATTTTAACCGGACAATACCGTTTTCAATAGAAAGGAAAAATAACAAAGAGTGCGTCAAATCAGGTCTGCAAACTTCCTCTGTCCTCTGACCAAAATTGCTTTTCACACATCGTTTTTCAAAATAAAAGCATCTAGTGGAAGCCATTGGAACTGCAATCGGATTCCTAACCCATTGGATTCTCTATTGGTATTGAGTTGAAAAACAGCGACATGAAAACAATTCCACTTCCTAGATGTATTTTTCTCAGGTTTTCGCCTGCCATATCAGTTCTGTTATACTCATAGGCATATTATTTTAACAGTTTTGGAAACTTTAGAGTGTTTTCTATCCAAATCCACTAATTATATACATATCCTAAATTCTGGGCCTGAATAACAGGCAATTTACTTTCGGCACGCTTTTCATCCGGAGGTGAAAATACTGCCCCCTACCCACGAGAGGTTAACAGCAGGGAGATAGGTATCCTAAGGGGCGGCAGTAGCCTAGTGGTTAGAGCATTGGGCCAATAACCGAATGGTTCCTAGATTGAATCCCCGGAGCCGGAAGAAAAATATATATGTTGTTCTGCCTCTGAACAAGGCAGTTGACCCACTGTTCCTAGGGAATCATGGTAAATAAAATTTTGTTTTTAATTAACTGACTTGTCCAGTTAAATAAAGGTTCAATAAAAATCAATTAAAAAACAGCCTGATCCAGGTATATTTATACTGTATATTACTACAGTGTCACTAACTGATAAATGCCTCAGCAAGTCTTTAAAAAGGAAATGTACACAATCTGTAATGGCTCTGTGATGCCATACGCTGGGAGACGAGAAGTAAGTACAGGGAATGAATATTTAATGGATTAACAGACATGAAAAACAGGAACAGCGTCTGGACAGGAGAAACAAAACAACATCAATGCAGACGCAGAAAATTAACTGGAGGGGGTGACAGATATAGGGTAGATAATCAATGACATGATGGAGTCCAGGTGAGTCCGATGAAGCGCTGGGGCGCGTAACGATGGTGAGAGGTGTGAGTAATGATGAGCCGTCTGGCAACCTCAAGCGTCAGAGAGGGGGAGCAGGAGCAGACGTGACCAAATCATTGGTAAACTCATCAGAAAACTTGATATAGGAATTTCCATCAAGCCTGGAAGAAAGAAAATTAACATATACTAATCAGTCCTAAAAGTCTTCATCTTAATCGAGCTTATTGCATCTTGGGAAAGAAGTCTTGATAAAACCATGTGTAAACAGAATCATACTTCAGACACTTCAGATGATACAGTGTCCCATTAAGCAGAATCATACTTCAGACACTTCAGATGATACAGTGTCCCATTAAACAGAATCATACTTCAGACACTTCAGATGATACAGTGTCCCATTAAACAGAATCATACTTCAGACACTTCAGATGATACAGTGTCCCATTAAACAGAATCATACTTCAGACACTTCAGATGATACAGTGTCCCATTAAACAGAATCATACGTCAGACACTTCAGATGATACAGTGTCCCATTAAGCAGAATCATACTTCAGATGATACAGTGTCCCATTAAGCAGAATCATACTTCAGACACTTCAGATGATACAGTGTCCCATTAAACAGAATCATACTTCAGATGATACAGTGTCCCATTAAGCAGAATCATACTTCAGACACTTCAGATGATACAGTGTCCCATTAAACAGAATCATACTTCAGACACTTCAGATGATACAGTGTCCCATTAAACAGAATCATACTTCAGACACTTCAGATGATACAGTGTCCCATTAAACAGAATCATACTTCAGACACTTCAGATGATACAGTGTCCCATTAAACAGAATCATACTTCAGACACTTCAGATGATACAGTGTCCCATTAAACAGAATCATACTTCAGACACTTCAGATGATACAGTGTCCCATTAAACAGAATCATACTTCAGACACTTCAGATGATACAGTGTCCCATTAAACAGAATCATACGTCAGACACTTCAGATGATACAGTGTCCCATTAAGCAGAATCATACTTCAGATGATACAGTGTCCCATTAAGCAGAATCATACTTCAGACACTTCAGATGATACAGTGTCCCATTAAACAGAATCATACTTCAGACACTTCAGATGATACAGTGTCCCATTAAACAGAATCATACTTCAGACACTTCAGATGATACAGTGTCCCATTAAACAGAATCATACTTCAGACACTTCAGATGATACAGTGTCCCATTAAACAGAATCATACTTCAGACACTTCAGATGATACAGTGTCCCATTAAACAGAATCATACTTCAGACACTTCAGATGATACAGTGTCCCATTAAACAGAATCATACTTCAGACACTTCAGATGATACAGTGTCCCATTAAACAGAATCATACGTCAGACACTTCAGATGATAGTGTCCCATTAAACAGAATCATACTTCAGACACTTCAGATGATACAGTGTCCCATTAAACAGAATCATACTTCAGACACTTCAGATGATACAGTGTCCCATTAAACAGAATCATACTTTAGACACTTCAGATGATACAGTGTCCCATTAAACAGAATCATACGTCAGACACTTCAGATGATAGTGTCCCATTAAACAGAATCATACTTTAGACACTTCAGATGATAGTGTCCCATTAAACAGAATCATACTTCAGACACTTCAGATGATACAGTGTCCCATTAAAAAGAATCATACTTCAGACACTTCAGATGATACAGTGTCCCATTAAGCAGAATCATACTTCAGACACTTCAGATGATACAGTGTCCCATTAAACAGAATCATACGTCAGACACTTCAGATGATACAGTGTCCCATTAAGCAGAATCATACTTCAGACACTTCAGATGATACAGTGTCCCATTAAAAAGAATCATACTTCAGACACTTCAGATGATACAGTGTCCCATTAAACAGAATCATACTTCAGATGATACAGTGTCCCATTAAACAGAATCATACTTCAGACACTTCAGATGATACAGTGTCCCATTAAACAGAATCATACTTCAGACACTTCAGATGATACAGTGTCCCATTAAGCTGAATAGGCACCTTCTAAAGCAAACAATCCCAGAGCTCCTTTCTTGTAATCTAATCATGATGAACCTGTTGCATTGACATGCAGAACCAGTCCACAGATTGGACACACCTACTCATTCAAGGGTTTTTCTTTATTTTTACTATTTTCTACATTGTAAAATAATAGTGAAGACATCAAAACTATGAAATAGCACATATGGAATCATGTAGTAACTAAAAAAGTTTTAAACAAATCTAAATATATTTTATGTTTTAAGATTCTTCAAAGTATCCACCCTTTGCCTTGATGACAGCTTTGCACACTCTTGGCATTCTCTAAACCAGCTTCACCTCGAATGCTTTTCCAAAAGTCTTGAAGGAGTTCCCACATATGCTGAGCACATGTTGGCTGCTTTTCCTTTACTATGCGGTCCAACTCATCCCAAACAATGTAAATTGGGTTTGAGGTCGGGTGATTGTGGAGGCCAGGTCATCGGATGCAACACTCTGTCACTTTCCTTCTTGGTCAAATAGCCCTTACACAGCCTGGAGGTGTGTTGGGTCATTGTCCTGTTGAACAACAAATGATAGTCCCACTAAGTGCAAACCAGATTGGATGGCGTATCACTGCAGAATGCTGTGGTAGCCATGCTGGTTAAGTGTGCCTTGAATTCTAAATAAATCAAAGACCGTGTCACCAGCAAAGCACCCCCACACCATTACACCTCCTCCTCCATGCTTCACGGTGGGAATCACACATGCGGAGATCATCCGTTCACCTACTCTGTGTCTCACAACGACACGGTGGTTGGAACCAAAAAAAGTCAAATTTGGACTCGTCAGACCAAAGGACACATTTTCATCGGTTTAATGACTATTGCTTGTTTTTCTTGGTGCACGCAAATCTCTTCTTATTATTGGAGTCATTTAGTAGTGGTTTCTTTGCAGTAATTTGACCATGAAGGCCTGATTCATGTAGTCTCCTCTGAACAGTTGATGTTGAGACGTGTCTGTGACTTGAACTCTGTGAAGCATTTATTTGGGCTGCAATCGATGAGGCTGGTAACTATAATACTGATACTCTGCAGCAGAGGTAACTCTGGGTCTTCCTTTCCTGTGGCGGTCCTCATGAGAGACAGTTAACTGTAATGAACTGATCCTCTGCAGCAGAGGTAACTCTGGGTCTTCCTGTCCTGTGGCGGTCCTCATGAGAGACAGTTAACTGTAATGAACTGATCCTCTGCAGCAGAGGTAACTCTGGGTTTTCCTTTCCTGTGGCTGTCCTCATGAGAGACAGGTAACTCTAATGAACTGATCCTCTGCAGCAGAGGTAACTCTGGGTTTTCCTTTCCTGTGGCTGTCCTCATGAGAGACAGTTAACTGTAATGAACTGATCCTCGGCAGCAGAGGTAACTCTGGGTCTTCCTTTCCTGTGGCGGTCCTCATGAGAGACAGTTAACTCTAATGAACTGATCCGCTGCAGCAGAGGTAACTCTGGGTTTTCCTTTCCTGTGGCTGTCCTCATGAGAGCCAGTTTCATCATAGTGCTTGATGTTTGTTGTGACTGCACTTGATGAAACTTTCAAAGTTCTTGAAATGTTCCACATTGACTGACCTTCACGGCTTAAAGTAATGATGGACTGATGTTTCTCTTTGCTTATTTGAGATGTTCTTGCCATAATGTGGACTTGGTATTTTACCAAATAGGGCTATATTCTGTATACCACCCCTGCCTCCTCAAATTAACTTTTAACAAAACAAACCTGTTCATTGAAATGCATTCCAGGTGACTATCTCATGAAGCTGTTTGAGAGAATGCCAAGAGTGTGCAAAGCTGTCATCAACGCAAGCGTGGCTAATTAGATTATTTAAAATGTGTTTTACACTTTTTTGGTTACTACATGATTCCATATGTGTTATTTGATAGTAGAACATAGTTCAAATAAAGAAAACCCTTGAATGAGTAGGCGTGTCCAAACTTTTGACTTGTACTGTCTACTCTTTCTGTCCCAAATGTCCCTTACAGCCTGTTTGAGTTCAGTGAGTTCTGTTCATTTTCACAGGCAGCTGATCTATTTGTCCACAGGAAGCTTATCTTTAACCCAAACAACAGATGGCAGCCTCTAATATGATGAGTCTCAATTCCTCTTTTCCTTATGTGACCTTGTATTCAAAAACACTTCAAAATACTAAGACACCACATTATTAAAGTGCTATCTGAAAGTCACTAACAACATATTACATTAACAAATCTCTAGTAACTCAGTATAATATTCATACATTGTTACATCATCACATCTCTAGTAACACATTATACTCTACATACATTGTTACATCATCACATCTCTAGTAACTCAGTATAATATTCATACATTGTTACTTTATCAAATCTCTAGTAACCCATTATACTCTATATACATTGTTACATCATCACATCTCTAGTAACACATTATACTCTACATACATTGTTACATCATCACATCTCTAGTAACACATTATACTCTATATACATTGTTACATCATCACATCTCTAGTAACTCAGTATAATATTCATACATTGTTACATCATCACATCTATAGTAACACATTATACTCTACATACATTGTTACATCATCACATCTCTAGTAACACATTATACTCTACATACATTGTTACATCATCACATCTCTAGTACCTCAGTAAAATATTCATACAGTATATTTGGTAATAGTACTCTCTCCTTTCATATCTTCACATCACGCAGAATCCCTATATAATGTTAAAAACTCAGCTCACAGATTTGGTTGGGGCATTCATTCAGACACACACCTCTTTCAAACCAGTGGCCGGAACTGGTTGGGGTATTCATTCATACACACACCTCTTTCAAACCAGTGGCTGGAACTGGTTGGGGTATTCATTCATACACACACCTCTTTCAAACCAGGGGACAGAACTGGTTGGGGTATTCATTCAGACACACACCTCTTTCAAACCAGTGGACAGAACTGGTTGGGGTTTTCATTCATACACACACCTCTTTCAAACCAGTGGACAGAACTGGTTGGGGTATTCATTCATACACACACCTCTTTCAAACCAGTGGACAGAACTGGTTGGGGTATTCATTCATACACACACCTCTTTCAAACCAGTGGACAGAACTGGTTGGGGTTTTCATTCATACACACACCTCTTTCAAACCAGTGGACAGAACTGGTTGGGGTATTCATTCATACACACACCTCTTTCAAACCAGGGGACAGAACTGGTTGGGGTATTCATTCAGACACACACCTCTTTCAAACCAGTGGACAGAACTGGTTGGGGTTTTCATTCATACACACACCTCTTTCAAACCAGTGGACAGAACTGGTTGGGGTATTCATTCATACACACACCTCTTTCAAACCAGTGGACAGAACTGGTTGGGGTATTCATTCATACACACACCTCTTTCAAACCAGGGGACAGAACTGGTTGGGGTATTCATTCAGACACACACGTCTTTCAAACCAGTGGACAGAACTTGTTGGGGTATTCATTCATACACACACCTCTTTCAAACCAGGGGACAGAACTGGTTGGGGTATTCATTCAGACACACACCTCTTTCAAACCAGTGGACATAACTGGTTGGGGTATTCATTCATACACACACCTCTTTCAAACCAGTGGACAGAACTGGTTGGGGTATTCATTCAGACACACACCTCTTTCAAACCAGTGGACAGAACTGGTTGGGGTATTCATTCAGACACACACCTCTTTCAAACCAGTGGACATAACTGGTTGGGGTATTCATTCAGACACACACCTCTTTCAAACCAGTGGACAGAACTGGTTGGGGTATTCATTCAGACACACACCTCTTTCAAACCAGTGGACAGAACTGGTTGGGGTATTCATTCATACACACACCTCTTTCAAACCAGTGGACAGAACTGGTTGGGGTATTCATTCAGACACACGTCTTTCACACCGGGGATAGTCCCCTGAAAGCTCTCATTCACTCAGTACAAATAATATCTCTTATTATCCCAAATTCAATACTTCAGCTTACCAATTATTTTCCAAATATCAATCTGTTATTATCCACATTTTAATATCTTAATATCCAAATGTAAATCATCTTAACCTGTCATTTCAACTCTCACATCCACATTCACTTAGTACTATTCCCCAACACACCCAGTAATCACCATGGTTACTCCTTATGCATCTTCATCCATTCTCTTGTCGTTACCTTCTTCTGCGGTTCCTCTACAGTCTCTATAGTCTCTTTAGTATCTTTAGTCCCTCAGTATCGATAGTCTCAATAGTCTATATAGACATAAATGCTTTAGTGCAGTGGTTCTTAACCTGAGTTCGATCGAACCCCTGGGGTTCGGTGAGTCAGTCTCAGGGGTTCAGCGGAGGTCAAGACACACATCCGACTCATATGATTCGTGATGATCACTCCCCGCTTAGGCCATCATTGGCTGCTCGGGTGATCACGCTACATCGCTTGGCCTATATGTGCTGCAGGGAATTTGGTGTGCTCAGTAGTCGACTTGTGACTTTCGTGATGGTAAGTCTTGTGATATCTTTATTTATTTTAATCCCTTCATACTTACTATGTCGAGTAAAAAAAGAAAGTGGTCGGACGAATATGTACAATATGGATTCACATGTATAACGGAACGTGATGGGAGTCAGCGTCCTAACTGCATGATTTGCAATGCCAAGTTGAGCAATTCTAGTCTAGCACCGGCAAAACTAAGAGAACACTTCCTTAAGCTGCATGGAGATGGAAAATACAAGAACACAACGCTCGCTGAATTCAAGGTGAAGAGAGCCAGATTCGATGAAAAGGCTACTCTGCCTGTTCTCGGCTTTGTACCCATCAACAAATCGATCCTCACAGCATCGTACGAAGTTGCTTACCTGATCGCAAAGCAGGGCAAACCACACACCATTGGTGAAACACTCATAAAACCAGCTGTGTTGAAGATGGCGAATATCGTTCTGGGAAAAGAGGCCGAAGTTACGTTATCCCAAATTCCTCTTTCAAATGACACCATCAGCGACAGAATAGAGGACATGAGCAAAGACATCTTGGCTCAAGTAGTTGTAGATCTGATTTCAAGCCCAGCAAAATTCAGCCTTCAACTCGACGAGAACACAGACGTTTCCAATCTAAGCCAGCTTGCTGTATTCGTGCGCTATGTGAAAGACGACGTGATAAAGGCAGATTTTAATTATTTTGTAAGCCTCTTACAACAACAACTAAGGCAGCCGATGTGAAGAAACTTGTGGATGACTTCTTCAAAGACAGCAATCTTTTGTGGGATATGGTTTCTGCAGTTTGTTCGGATGGAGCTCCAGTCATGCTGGGAAGAAAGTCTGGTTTGGGTGCGCTAGTGAAAGCCGATGCACCACACATCATGGTTACGCATTGTATTCTGCACAGGCATGCGTTGGCAACAAAAACCTTGCCTCCGAAACTGGCAGAAGCATTAAAAATTGTAGTGGAATGCGTGAACTATGTGCGAACTAGTGCTCTGAGGCACCGCATCTTCAGTGAGCTGTGTAAAGAAATGGGCTCTGAATTCGAGGTACTTCTGTACCATTCTAACGTTTGGTGGTTATCCCGGGGACCGGTGCTGAATCGTGTTTTTGCTGTGCGTGTGGAATTAGCCCTGTTTTTGCAAGAGCACCAACATTGTCATGCAGATTGCTTCAAAAATTCTGAGTTCATTCTCATTTTAGCGTACATGGCTGATATCTTCGCAGCTCTCAATCATCTCAATCAAACGATGCAGGGCGGCGGAGTCAACATCATCGAAGCGGAGGAAAACCTGAAGGCTTTTTAAAAAAGCTACGGTTATGGAAACGACGAACAGAGAACGAAAACTTTGCAAACTTTCCCCTGCTGGACGACTGTAAGTAAGATCGAAGATGTATCTGGAATCAGAGACATTTCTGTACCCGCAGAACTGAAGCAAGCAAATGCCAAGCACTTAGATGAGCTTGCAAAGTCTCTCGACGGATACTTCCCTACAAGAGAGTCATATCCAGCATGGGTGAGACAGCCATTCACGTTTAGTGTTGAGACAACAGATGTCAATGATGAATACCTTGATGAAATCATTTAAATTCAGCAGAGCCAGGTTCAACAGCAACTCTTCAGAACAACAACGCTTTCAACGTTTTGGTGTCAACAAATGGTAACGTACCCTGTTATTGCTAAGAAAACTCTGGAGATTTTCATACCGTTTGTTACAACATATCTTTGCGAGCAATCCTTTTCGAGGATGCTGGACATAAAAACGAAGAAAAGGAACAGACTTTGTTGCAAAAATGACATGAGAGTGGCACTTGCCAAGGTGAAGCCGCACATTTCTGAACTGGTCTCTGAAAGGCAACAGCAGAAGTCACACTGATTTGCAGTAAATATTCATTATTTTGTTTTTGTGTGAAAATCATGTTTTGATGATTTTGTTCTTTGATTACAGTGATGTTGATGCACGGTTCATTTTGTGCACCAGTAAAATATATACCTATGTTTTGATTGGTTCAGTGAATGCGCATTTGAAACTGGTGGGGTTCAGTACCTCCAACAAGGTTAAGAACCACTGCTTTAGTGTCTGTGGATGCCTTAGTAGCTATTGTCCCTATAGTCTCTGTAGTATCTATTGTCACTAAGGCATCTTTAGTCCCTTACAATCCATAGTCTCAATAGTCTTTAAAGTCACAAATGCCTTAGTCTATATGGACTATAAAGTCTTCCCATAAATACATATGTACAGTATGTAGTGATGTTTCCAACTAAAGCAGTCAATCAATTAATCAATCAATCAAGACAAAACACACACACAAGGATGCCCTCTTGTGGACTCACCTTCACAGTGTGATGAGAGAATCTGAACCCAGGTTGACACTGGCAGTGGTAGCTCCCAATGGTGTTGAGGCAACTGGCGTTGCTGCCACAAACCTGAGGTGTCTCCTGGCACTCATCGATGTCTGAAGAGAGAAGGGAATATATTGAAAGTAAATAACTCACCCCTCCTCCAGTGATTCCCTAACTTCTCCTCCAGTGATTCCCTAACCCCTCATCCAGTGACACCACAACCTCTCCTCCAGTGATTCCCTAACCTCTCCACCAGTGATTCCCTAATCTCTCCCCCAGTGATTCCCTAACCTCTCCTCCAGTGATTCTCTAATATCTCCTCCAGTGATTCCCTAACCTCTCCTCCAGTGATTCTCTAATATCTCCTCCAGTGATTCCCTAACCTCTCCTCCAGTGATTCTCTAATATCTCCTCCAGTGATTCCCTAACCTCTCCTAGATATAGATCTCTTAGATATAGATGTATGTAATGTAATGCTATGTTAGATATATATGTATGCTATGTTATGTTATGCTTGATATAGATGTATGTTATGTTATGTTATGTTAGAAATATATATGTTATTTTATGTTAGATACATATGTATGTAATGTTATGTTAGATAAAGACGTAATTAAGACAGACAAAGTAATCGTACCTCACTGCACCATATCGTTGGAAGCAGTGCATCATGGTACCAGATTCTTTCCTCACCTGAGCACCTAGCCTGTTTGTTGCCATAATTACTGTATCCAGGGAGACAGAGGCAACTGTATCTTCCTTCCTGGTTCTGACAGGTCCCTCCCTCTCCACAAACACCAGCAGTTACATTACACTCATCTATGTCTGAGAGAGAGAGAGAGAGAGGGGGAGGGGAGAGAGAGGGGGAGGGGAGAGAGAGTGAGAGAGGGAGGGAGGGGAGAGAGAGAGAGAGGGTGGAGAGAGGGAGATGTATGTTATGTTATGTTAGATATAGATTTAGGTAATGTTATGTTATGCTAGATATAGATGTAGATGTATGTTATGTTAGATATAGACGTAATTAAGACAGACAAAGTTATCGTACCTCACTGTACCATATCGTTGGAAGCAGTGCATCATGGTACCAGATTCTTTCCTCACCTGAGCACCTAGCCTGTTTGTTGCCATGATTACTGTATCCAGGTACACAGAGGCAACTGTAGCTTCCTTGCTGGTTCTGACAGGTCCCTCCCCCTCCACAGATACCAGCAGTTGCATTACACTCATCTATGTCTGAGAGAGAGAGAGAGAGGGAGGGAGAGAGAGAGAGAGAGAGAGAGAGAGAGAGAGAGAGAGAGAGAGAGAGAGAGAGAGAGAGAGAGAGAGAGGTGGGGAGAGGAGAGAGAGAGAGAGAGAGAGAGAGAGAGGGGGGAGAGGGAGATTATGATATAGATAGATATAGATAGATGTATGTTATGTTAGATATAGACGTAATTAAGACAGACAATGTTATCGTACCTCACTGTACCATATCGTTGGAAGCAGTGCATCATGGTACCATATTCTTTCCTCACCTGAGCACCTAGCCTGTTTGTTGCCATGATTACTGTATCCAGGGAGACAGAGGCAAATGTAGCTTCCTTCCTGGTTCTGACAGGTCCCTCCCCCTTCACAGATACCAGCAGTTACATTACACTCATCTATGTCTAAGAGAGAAAGAGAGAGAGAGGGGAGGAAAGAGAGAGGGGGAAGGGAGAGAGAGAGAGAGGGGGGGAGAAAAGAGAGGGAGAGAGCGAGGGGAAAGAGAGAGAGGGAGAGCGAGAGAGAGAGAGAGAGAGAGAGGGAGGGGAAGAGAGAGGAAGGGGAGAGAGAGAGAAAGAGAGGGAGGGGGGAGAGAGAGAGAGAGAGAGAGGGGGAGAGGAAAGAGGGAGAGAGCGAGGGGAAAGAAAGAGAGAGAGAGAGAGAGAGAGAGAGAGGGAGAGAGAGAGAGAGAGAGAGAGGGAGAGAGGGAGAGAGAGAGAGAGAGAGAGAGAGAGAGAGAGAGAGAGAGAGAGAGAGAGAGAATATCATAATCACCCCTCCCCACCTACACAATTAATAATATAATTATCCTCCCCTCCCCACCTACATATAGAATAATATCATTATCCACTCCCCTCCCCACCTACACATAGAATAATATCATTATCCCCCCTCCTCCCATACACAGAGAATACTATCATTATCCCCCATCCTCCCCACCTACACATAGAATAATATCATTATCCTCCCCTCCCCACCTACACATATAATAATATCATTATCCTCCCCCCTCCACACCTACACATAGAATAATATCATTATCCCCCCTCCCCACCTACACATGGAAGAATATCATTATCCTCCCCTCCCCACCTACGCATATAATAATATCATTATCCCCCCTCCTCCCCACTCCCCACCTACACATAGAATAATATCATTATCCTCCCCCCTCCCCACTCCCCACCTACACATGGAAGAATATCATTATCCTCCCCTCCCCACCTACGCATATAATAATATCATTATCCCCCCTCCTCCCCACTCCCCACCTACACATAGAATAATATCATTATCACCCCCCTCCCCACCTACAAATAGAATAATATCATTATCCCCCCCTCCCCACCTACACATAGAATAATATCATTATCCTCCCCCCTCCCCACCTACACATATAATAATATAATTATCCCCCCTCCTCCCCCCTCCCCACCATCACATATAATAATATCATGATCCTCCCTCCTCCCTCCCCACCTACACATAGAATAATATCATTATCCTCCCTCCTCCCTCCCCACCTACACATAGAATAATATCATTATCCACCCTCCTCCCATACTCAGATAATAATATAATTATCCCGCTCCTCCCCACCTACACATAGAATAATATCATCAATCCCCTCCCCACCTACACATAGAATAATATCATTATCCCCCCTCCTCCCATACTCAGATAATAATATAATTATCCCGCTCCTCCCCACCTACACATAGAATAATATCATTATCCCCCCCTCCCCCCCTGAACATAGAATAAATCATTATCCTCCCCCCTCCCCACCTACACATAGAATAATATCATTATCCCCC
>NC_048577.1:5980851-5990851 GCF_013265735.2 Oncorhynchus mykiss
AATGTTAAACGGGGCCGAGGTGGAATCATTATTTGGCATAAGCAGGACTTAGCACTGAATGAAATGAAAATATGTACCACTCACATTTGGCTAAAACTTAACAAAGGTACAATCTATTGTGACAATGATGTATACATATGTGCAGCTTATGCTCCTCCTTCAGATTCATCATATTATGATGATCAGTTTTTTGACAATCTCCAGACAGAAATCCTTACATTTCAGGCACATGGTAAAGTGCTTCTTTGTGGAGATTTCAATGCAAGAACAGGTTCTGAGCCTGACTACACTGATGCGGGAGGTAACCACCACATATTTGGACACCCCTCCTTGTACAGTAGCCCTCTTATAAACAGAAACAGTCCTGACCAAATACTGAACAAAAATGGGAAGGAGTTAGTGCATCTCTGTCGAGCCTGAGGCCTGTACATGCTTAATAGTAGAATCAGAGGGGACTCTTTAGGTCCCTTCACTTACTGCTCAGCTCTTGGGACAAGTGTAGTCGATTATGCCCTCAGTGACATCGACCCCTCCCCCATTAGTGCATTCACTGTCAGACCACAGACACCATTGTCAGATCACAGTCAGATCAACGTGTTTCTGAAGAAATTAACCGGCAATATTCATTCAAAAAAACAGCCCAATAAACTCTACAACATAAACCAATCGTACAGATGGGCTCCAAACAGTGCAGAGACATTCATTGAAACATTGAACTGAAATGAAATGATGAACTCTATACAGTTTTTCAATAACTCACAGTACCAAAACAATAAAGATGGTGTCAATTCAGCTACCCAAAACATCAACTGCATATTCCAAAAAGCAGCATCAAAAGCAAATTTGAGAAAACCAAAGCAATGCAACATCAGAAGCAAAAATCTAAATGTTTCTGACAAATGGTTTGATAATGAATGTAAAACAATTAGAAAACACCTAAGACAAATGTCAAACAAAAAACATAAGCAGCAAAACAACCCAGAGCTACGATATGAATACTTTGAAACTCTGAAACAGTATAAACAAACACTGAAATGCAAGAAATTGAATTATAACAACAAGACACTTGATGAAATTGAAAACGCAATTGACCAAAATCAGTTCTGGGACATATGGAACAATTTAAACACAACAAAGCCACAAGAATTAGCCATACAAGATGTAGGAATTTGGAAAACTTATTTTGATAATCTATACAAAAACATCCCACAAAAAGACTTACAACAGAACCAATTAGAAATTAAAGAAAAATGTAACATCCTTGAATCAGTCATTAAAAACAACCAAAATCCATTAGATTACCCAATAACACAACAAGAACTAAATGAAATGCTAAAATCTATTAAAACAAAGAAGGCTTGTGGTGTAGACAACATCAGAAATTAAATGCTGAAAAACAGCACACCTGAGTTGCAAAATGCTGTGCTTAAATTGTTCAACATGGTGTTAACTTCTGGCTGCTTCCCTGATGTCTGGAACCAGGGGCTCATCTCCCCTATCCACAAAAGTGGAGACAAATCAGACCCCAATAATTACAGGGGAATTTGCGTCAACAGTAACTTGGGAAAGATTTTCTGTAGCATTTTGAATTCAAGAATTCAAACCTTTCTTCAAGAAAAAAATGTAATAAGTAAATGTCAAATTGGCTTTCTTCCTAACCATCGCACTACTGACCATATATACACCTTACACACACTAATTAATAAACACGTCCACCAAAAAAAAGAGGGCAAAATCTTTGCTTGCTTTATTGACTTTAAAAAAGCATTTGATTCGATTTGGCATGAAGGGCTATTCTACAAAATTCTACGAAGTGGGCTTGGTGGTAAGGTGTATGACTTAATAAAATGTATGTACACAGAAAACAAGTGTGCAATAAAAATCAAAAACCAAAGAACAGAATTTTTTTCACAATGTCGAGGTGTGAGACAAGGCTGCAATTTGAGTCCAAATCTTTTCAACATTTATATCAATGAATTAGCAGACATGTTGGACCAATCTCCAGCCCCAGGACTCACACTATTTGACACAGAGGTGAAATACCTGCTATATGCTGATGACTTGGTACTTCTATCACCAACCAAAGAAGGTCTTCAACAAAACATTAATATTCTGGAGCAATATTGCCATAATTGGGTCCTGGCAGTAAATTTCCAAAAAACTAAAATCATGATTTTCCAAAAAAAAACCAGATGTCAGAAACACAAATGTAAATTCACCCTGAACAACACCTTAATTGAACACACAAAACATTACACCTACCTTGGTCTGACCATATCTGCATCGGGAAACTTTAATATGGCAGTGAAGGCACTCAAAGAAAAAGCCCGCAGAGCAATGTATGCAATAAAAATGAAATTATTCAAAATCAACATCCCAATTAGAATTTGGACTAAAATATTTGACAGTGTAATCCTACCAATAGCACTTTATGGAAGTGAGGTTTGGGGGCCACTCAATAAACTGGATTTTAAAATGTGGGACAAACATCCAATTGAAGCCCTACATGCAGAATTCTGTCGGAAAATTCTACAAGTCCAGAGAAATACACCAACTAATGCATGTAGGGCAGAATTGGGCCGTTTTCCAGTAATAATGAAAATACAGAAAAGATCATTAAAATTTTGGCTACATCTAAATTCAAGTCCAAATTCGAGTCTGCAATTTAAAGCACTTCAAGCCCAAGAGCTGAGCCCAGAAACGAGCCCTCTCAGTCAGCTGGTGTTGGACCTCACCAATCAAGCTGACACCAGCACTGCTTCAAAAGAAAGAATTCCAATAAACAAAATCATGAACCAATCAAAGGAATCATACTTACAATACTGGAAAAACGAAACAAAATCCCAAAGCCGACTAAATTGCTATCTGACCCTAAACAGAGAATATGAATTGGCTGATTATCTCTACTCTGTCAGAGATACGAAGCAGAGACAGATCCTTACCAAGTACAGGCTGAGTGACCACCGATTGGCAATAGAAACCGGCAGACATAAAAAGACATGGCTACCCAAAGAGGAGCGTGTATGTGGTCACTGCATGACAGGGGAGGTAGAGACAGAGATGCACTTTCTCCTTTACTGTGATAAATATTCCTCACAAAGAGATTCATTATTCACAGAAATGACTACATATATTCCACATTTTTACAAATTGAACCCAGAGGAAAAACTAAGAATACTCATGGGCGAAGGAGCAATGGCTCCTCTTGCAGCCAAATATGTATTTTCCTGCCATAGCCTGAGGGACACTGAATAATAACATCTGCATAGTAAACAGTAACTTACTTATTATTACTATTATTGTTATTACTATAATTATTAATGTTTACTGTAGACTGTTACCATTTTATTGTATTTATTTTTGTATTATTATTTACTACCATTTTATATTATTATTTGCTATCATTTACAATTTTGTTACAATGTATATTGTATACATTGTTGCTTTGGCAATATTGACACAATGTTTTTCATGCCAATAAAGCAGCTTGAATTTGAATTTGAATTTGAATTTGAGAGAAAAAGAGAGAGAGAGAGAGAGAGAGAGACAGAGAGAGAAAGAGAGAGAAAGAGAGAGACAGAGACAGAGAGAGACAGAGAGACAGGGAGAGAGACAGAGAGAGAAAGAGAGAGAAAGAGAGAGACAGAGACAGAGAGAGACAGAGAGACAGGGAGAGACAGAGAGACAGGGAGAGACAGAGAGACAGAGAGAGAGACAGAGAGAGAAAGAGAGAGAAAGAGAGAGACAGAGACAGAGAGAGACAGAGAGACAGGGAGAGACAGAGAGACAGAGAGAGAGACAAATCCAAAACAAAACCAAAACAAATCTTTGAAAACAAATCCAATTTTGAAAAACTCCCATATCTACTGGGTGAAATTCCACAGTGTGCCATCACAGCAGCAAGATTTGTGACCTGTTGCCACGAGAAAAGGGCAACCAGTGAAGAACACACACCATTGTAAATACAACCCATATTTATGCTTATTTATTTTATCTTGTGTCCTTTAACCATTTGTACATTGTTAAAACACTGTATATATATATATAATATGACATTTGTAATGTCTTTACTGTTTTGAAACCTCTGTATGTGTAATGTTTACTGTTAATTTTTGTTGTTTTTCACTTTATATTTTCACTTTGTATGTTGTCTACCTCACTTGCTTTGGCAATGTTAACACATGTTTCCCATGCCAATAAAGCCCTTGAATTGATAGAGAGAGAGAGAGAGAGAGAGAGAGAGAGGAAGGATAGTGAGAGAGAGAGAGAGAGAGAGAGAGAGAGAGAGAGAGAGAGATAGAATGCACAAACATTAACATGAACACTTGAGAGAGGGAGAGAGAGAGAGAGAGAGAGTGAGAGAGAGAGAGAGAGAGATAGATCGAGAGGGAGAAAGATAGATAGAGAGAGAGAAAGAGAGAGAGAGAGAGTGAGAGGAAGGATAGTGAGAGAGAGAGAGAGAGAGAGAGAGAGAGAGAGAGAGAGAGATAGAATGCACAAACATTAACATGAACACTTGAGAGAGGGAGAGAGAGAGAGAGAGAGAGTGAGAGAGAGAGAGAGAGATAGATCGAGAGGGAGAAAGATAGATAGAGAGAGAGAGAAAGAGAGAGAGAGAGAGTGAGAGAGGGAGGGGGATAGAGAGAAATAGAGAGAGAGAGAGAGAGAGAGAGAGAGAGAGAGAGAGAGGGAGGGGAGAGAGAGAGAGTTGCGGGGGGAGAGAGAGAGAGAGAAGGGGAGAGAGTGAGAGAGTGGGGGAGACAGAGGAAGAGGAGAGAGAGAGAAAGAGAATGCAAAGCATTAACACATAAACACTTGAGGAGAGAAGTGAGGAGGAGGCAGAAAGCTGATCACATCCCAGTGAGAATAAAAATGAGAACCAGAGAAGAAACAAAGTACACAACAACAACAACACCACACAACACACCACAATACAACAACACTACACAACACACCACAATACAACAACACTACACAACACACCACAATACAACAACACTACACAACACACCACGATACAACAACACTACACAACACACCACAATACAACAACACTACACAACACACCACAATACAACAACACTACACAACACACCACAATATAACAACACCACACAACACACCACAATACAACAACACTACACAACACACCACAATACAACAACACTACACAACACACCACAATACAACAACACTACACAACACACCACAATACAACAACACTACACAACACACCACAATACAACAACACTACACAACACACTACAATACAACAACACTACACAACACACCACAATATAACAACACCACACAACACACCACAATACAACAACACTACACAACACACCACAATATAACAACACTACTCAACACACAACAATACACAGCACAACACACCATACATAGAATAATATCATTATCCCCCGTCCCCACCTACAGAATCATAAAACACGGGACGAGATGTTAAAAACTGTCCATTGTGCCAATAGATGGAATGCACTCACATGAGATTTGCCGTGATGTTGATAGAGTGGCATGGGAGGTTTATTTCTTAGGCTGGGTTAAGATGTCAATTTTGGGACACATCCTCAGTAGTGTGCCTTCGAATCAGTGGATGTTTCGGCCTTTAATCACTAAACACCCTCATCAAAAGTGGCCAGCTAAAGGGTGATCAAGCCTTAGCTTGTGTCCCATGCCCAATTAAGATGTCCCACGGGACTATGCAAGGCAGGGGCGTCCTCTTCCCTGAGCCAGCCCTACAGCTGACCGCATACCTCATATGTCCTCCTCAAGTTGGAGGGATCTGAATTGGGTTCTCAGGTGGGGGTGGGGGGTCATGAAGTTATAGCCCAGCAAGGGTCCTTCCGTTTGATCCAGATCCACTGGCTGCCTCTTTCAGCTGCTTGAGAAACTGCTCTGACGGTCTGCCGCAGAGCCTGTCCATGGATTCCAAGTTCTTTCAGCAACCTGATGGTGGAAGAAGCCACAAATCCTCTGCATCCCACTTCAACTGGCCAGACTTTTGCATTCCAGCCACGCTGAGTTGCGTCTGCTGCCAACTCTGTGTAACGCAGTTTCTTACGCTCGTAGGCCTCTTCAACAGAGTTTTCCCACGGGACTGTGAGCTCTATGATGTACACAACCTTTCGTGAAGGGGACCAGAGTACCATGTCTGGCCTAAGGTTGGTAGAAGCAATCTCAGGTGGAAAAATTAGTTGCTGGCCAATATCGACAAGCATCTTCCAGTCCCGGGCCATGGCTAGGTGTCCAGTTTCTGGCTTCGTAGGAGGATGCTTGGGCCTTTTCTATCCCTCCCGGATGAATGTTGTTGTTTTGACAGGATTGCTTGTTTTTGGAGGTAATGAATTGGTTGCACTCCTCTTGGTCTCAAGTGCTGCAGCCAGGCTCTTGAGGACCTGATTGTGCCTCCAGGTGTAGCGGCCTTGTGAGAGGCTGGTCTTGCAACCTGTCATTATATGCCTGAGAGTCGCTGGAGCTGGGCAGAGGGGGCAGGTCGAGTCCTCGCCATACCATTGATGTAGATTTTTTGGTGATGGAAGCACATCATAAACAGCTCTTATGATGAAACTGATGTTGCTTGCCTCCATTTGCCAAAGCTCACTCCAGTTGATCTTTCTCCTCTCCAGGCCTTCCCACCGCGTCCATTGCCCTTGTTTAGCAAGAGAGACAGCCTTTGCACTTCGTGCTGTCTCCTCCTGTCTGCGCACCTCCTCAACCACCAGCTTTCTGCGTTCAGATGTTGTTGCCTTATGGAACGTTGGTTTGCTTGCTGCCAGGCCAAAGCCTACTCTTCCATGCTGGATATTCCCCACAATGTCTTGGTGTCTCAGGGCTGATGTTGCTTGTTGCACAGCCTTGGATGATGTCCATTTCCGTCCAGTTTGTAGGGGAGGTGCAGCCTTGCTAATGGTCTGGTCTTTGGAGTCCTTCAATGTCATCTGAAGTCTTACTTTAGAGCACTTGTACTCCTCCGTTAGACTTGTAAGAGGTAGTTCAAGGACCCCTTTGCCATAGAGGCCGATGTTACTCAGGCATCGTGGGACACCCAGCCATTTCTTCACGTATGAGGTAATGGTTCGCTCCATCTTCTCCACTGTTGTTATTGGGACCTCATAGACGGTGAGTGGCCACATTACCCGGGGGAGAAGTCCAAACTGTAGGCACCAAAGCTTGAGCTTCCCAGGCAGTAGGGTCTTGTTGATATTCTCAAGACCGTCGGCGATGTCCTGCCTTACTTGCTGCACTTGATCTTTATCCCGGAAGCTTTCGTTGTACCATCTACCCAGGCTCTTGATGGGTTGCTCAGACACCGTTGGTATCGGGTCATCTCCAATGCAGAACCTCACATCTTTAAGCTGTCCCTTGACTATGGAGATGCTTCGAGATTTGCTTGGCTTGATTTTCATCCGGGCCCACTTGATGTTATCCTGCAGCTTTGCAAGTAGCCGCCTGGTGCATGCTGCAGTGGTGGTCAGTGTAGTCATGTCATCCATGTATGCTCGGATAGGTGGGAGACGGAGACCTTCCTTAGTTCTCTCACCGCCGACCACCCATCTCGATGCCCTGATGATGACTTCCATGGCCATAGTGAAGGCCAGAGGAGAAATTGTACAGCCTGCCATTATGCCTACTTCCAAGCGCTGCCATGTTGTTGTGAAGCACAATTGCAGGTCTTGGAAATAGGCATTTACCAGTGTAGTAATGGGTTCTGGTACGTGGAAAATGTTGAAGGATTCCCAGAGGAGTTCATGGGGAACTGAGCCAAAGGTATTGGCCAGGTCGAGGAAGATGACATAGAGGTCTCTCTTGTCCTTCTTAGCCGTTTGGATCTGGTGCCAAATCATACTAGTATGTTCCAAGCAACCAGAGAAACCAGGAATGCCTGCTTTCTGTACAGATGTATCAATGTACTTGTTCCTTTCCAGATAAGTGGACAGCCTCTGTGCTATTATACTGAAAAAGATCTTCCCTTCGACGTTGAGAAGGGAGATTGGTCGGAATTGACTGATATCTGTCGCATCCTTCTCTTTCGGGATTAGCACACCACCAGCCCTTCGCCACACTTTTGGTATTATTTCCTTCTGCCACACTATCCCCATGAGCTTCCAAAGAAAGTGTAGAACATCCGGGGCATTCTTGTAGAGCTTGTATGGTACTCCATTAGGCCCAGGAGCCGAGGCCGCTCTTGCTCTTTGGACAACGTTCTCTACTTCCCTCCATTTTGGAGGGTCAGTGTCCAGATTGAATTCTGGTGGTTGAATAGGTGGGATGTCATGTGGGATGATTATCTGCTCATGCCTTTTCATGTCCTGGTGGACCTTTTCCAGATGTTCTTCCAGTTCTGGCTTTGGAGTTTTTAGGATTCCGCAAGAGATCTTTGACAAACTTAAAGGGGTTTTTATAGAACCGTGTTCTTGAGTGTTCCTTCTTCCTACAAAGTTTCCTTAAGTTTTCCCCCCTCCCCACCTACACATAGAATAATAGAAAAATTCAACCCCTCCCCACCTACACATAGAATAATAGCAAAATTCAACCCCTCCCCACCTACACATAGAATAATAGCAAAATTCAACCCCTCCCCACCTAAACATAGAATACTATCATTATCACCCCTCCCCCACCTACACATAGAATAATATCATTATCACCCCTCCCCACCTACACATAGAATAATGTCATTATCCCCCCCTCCCCAACTACACATAGAATAATATCAATATCCCCCCTCCACCCTCCCCACCTACACATAGAATAATATCATTACCCCACTCCCCACCTACACATAGAATACTATCATTATCCTCCCCCTCCCCACCCACACATAGAATAATATCATTATCCTTCCTCCTCCCCAACTACACATAGAATAATATCATTATCTCCCCCCTCCCCACCTACACATAGAATAATATAATTATCCTCCCTCCCCCTCCCCACCTACACATAGAATAATATCATTACCCCCCCCCCCTCCCCACCTACACATAGAATAATATCATTACCCCCCCTCCCCACCTACACATAGAATAATATAATTATCACCCCTCCCCACCTACACAAAGAATAATATCAATGTCGTCCCCCTCCCCACCTACACATAGAATAATATCATTATCCTCCCCTCCCCACTACACATAGACTAATATCATTTTCACCCCCCTCCCCACCTACACATAGAATAATATCATTATCCACGTCCTCCCCACCTACACATAGAATACTATCATTATCACCCCTCCCCCACCTACACATAGAATAATATCATTATCACCCCTCCCCACCTACACATAGAATAATATCATTATCCCCCCCTCCCCAACTACACATAGAATAATATCAATAATCCCCCCCCCTCCACACCTACACATAGAATAATAACATTGTCCACGTCCTCCCCACCTACACATAGAATACTATCATTATCACCCCTCCCCCACCTACACATAGAATAATATCATTATCACCCCTCCCCACCTACACATAGAATAATATCATTATCCCCCCTCCCCAACTACACATAGAATAATATCAATAATCCCCCCCCTCCACACCTACACATAGAATAATATCATTATCCCCCCTCCCCACCTACACAATTAATAATATCATTATCCTCCCCTCCCCTCCCCAACTACACATATAATAATATCATTATCCTCCCCTCCCCTCCCCACCTACACATATAATAATACCATTATCCTCCCCCCTCCCCACCTACACATAGAATAATATCATTATCTTCCCTCCACACCTACACTTAGAATAATATCATTATCCCCCCTCCTCCACACCTACACAAATAATAATATCATTGTCCACCCCCCTCCCCTCCCCAACTACACATAGAATAATATCAATAATCCCCCCCCTCCACACCTACACATAGAATAATATCATTATCCCCCCTCCCCACCTACACAATTAATAATATCATTATCCTCCCCTCCCCTCCCCAACTACACATATAATAATATCATTA
>NC_048577.1:5998351-6030851 GCF_013265735.2 Oncorhynchus mykiss
CTCCTTCCCCTTTCTTTCTCTCCACATCTTCTGGGAAGTGTGTATTTTTGTCTCTTGTCTCTCCCTAGTTCCCGCTCTTATTCTTGACATGGAAATTAGGTTTACTCATTCACTGCTCAGTTCTCTCTCTCTCACTCTTAGGTTGACTTCTCTGAATAGCTTCTGAAACCAAGCCCATTGGAAGGAGAGAGAGAGAGAAAGAAAGAAAGAAAGAAAGAAATATACACACACACACACACACACACACACACACATACACACACACACACACATACGCACGAACACAAAAACACACACACATACGCACAAAAACACACACACACGCACACGCACACACACACACACACACACAAACATACGCACAAACACAAAAACACACACACATACGCACAAAAACACACACACACGCACACGCACACACACACACACACACACACACACACACACACACACACATACGCACAAACACAAAAACACACACACATACACACAAAAACACACACACACACAAACACAGATAGTCAAGTTCCAAAGATATACAAGGTTAGACTCACCCAGAACAAGTAGAATAGTTCTGGACCCCATCTCAGAGACAGACTGGTAGTATATCCACACCAGACAACTAGTAGGATCCTAATAAAACTAGTCCCACAAGAAGAATCAGTCTGAGATGAAATCTGTTTTACTGTTGAGTTCAGATTGAAGAAAACCCCAGTTTAACAAGGTGTTTATTCTGTATGATCAGTGGTGATAACATGAACAGAATAAAAATAAATACAATATTCCCTCTCTTTTGGTGAGACAACTCTCAGTGTGAGCCACACGGAGATAGAAAACAACTATTTTGCTCTCCTCTCCTCTACCTCTTTCTGTTAGAGAACGCCTCGTCTCTCTCTTGTTCACACTCTTCCCCCTTTCTCTCTGTTTCACCCTTATCTCTCTCTCTCTCTCCTTGTTCTCTTTTTCTGTGTCACCTCTTCTTCTCTCCTTCCACCTCACTCTGTTTTTCACCTTATCTCTCTCTCTCTATCCTTCCTCTCTCTCTCTCTCTCTCTCTCACTCTCTCTCTCTCTCTCTCTCTCTCTCTCTCTCTCTCTATCCTTCCCCTCTCTCTCTCTCTCTCTCTCTCTCTCTCTCTCTCTCTCTCTCTCTCTCTATCTCTCACTCTCTCTCACTCTCTCTACACTACCCCTCTCTGCTCTCACCTTATCACTCTCTCCATCTCTCTCTCCTTCTCTCACTCTTTCTATTTCACCCCTTCCTCTCTTCTTCTTCTTATCTTCCTCTCCCTCATCATGCTATGCCTACTAGGTGTGTTGCCTCAGGCCTACTAGGTGTGTTGCCTCAGGCCTACTAGGTGTGTTGCCTCAGGCCTACTAGGTGTGTTGCCTCAGGCCTACTAGGTGTGTTGCCTCAGGCCTACTAGGTGTGTTGCCTCAGGCCTACTAGGTGTGTTGCCTCAGGCCTACTAGGTGTGTTGCCTCAGGCCTACTAGGTGTGTTGCCTCAGGCATACTAGGTGTGTTGCCTCAGGCCTACTAGGTGTGTTGCCTCAGGCCTACTAGGTGTGTTGCCTCAGGCCTACTAGGTGTGTTAACTCAGGCCTACTAGGTGTGTTGCCTCAGGCCTGCTAGGTGTGTTGTCTCAGGCCTACTAGGTGTGTTGCCTCAGGCCTACTAGGTGTGTTAACTCAGAACTAATAGGTGTGTTGCCTCAGGCCTACTAGGTGTGTTGCCTCAGGCCTAGTAAAGTAAAGTAAAGTCCCCTTTACTGGCTCAAAAGGCCGACCAATCAGCCTGTTACCAACCCTTAGTAAAATTTTAGACCAATCAGCCTGTTACCAACCCTTAGTAAACTTTTAGACCAATCAGCCTGTTACCAACCCTTAGTAAACTTTTAGACCAATCAGCCTGTTACCAACCCTTAGTAAACTTTTAGACCAATCAGCCTGTTACCAACCCGTAGTAAACTTTTAGACCAATCAGCCTGTTACCAACCCTTAGTAAACTTTTAGACCAATCAGCCTGTTACCAACCCTTAGTAAACTTTTAGACCAATCAGCCTGTAACCTACCCTTAGTAAACTTTTAGACCAATCAGCCTGTTAGCAACCCTTACTAAACGTTTAGACCAATCAGCCTGTTACCAACCCTTAGTAAACTTTTAGACCAATCAGCCTGTAACCTATCCTTAGTAAACTTTTAGACCAATCAGCCTGTTACCAACCCTTAGTAAACTTTTAGACCAATCAGCCTGTTGCCAACCCATAGTAAACTTTTAGACCAATCAGCCTGTTACCAACCCTTAGTAAACTTTTAGACCAATCAGCCTGTTGCCAACCCATAGTAAACTTTTAGACCAATCAGCCTGTTACCAACCCTTAGTAAACTTTTAGACCAATCAGCCTGTTACCAACCCTTAGTAAACTTTTAGACCAATCAGCCTGTTACCAACCCTTAGTAAACTTTTAGACCAATCAGCCTGTTACCAACCCTTAGTAAACTTTTAGACCAATCAGCCTGTTACCAACCCTTAGTAAACTTTTAGACCAATCAGCCTGTTACCAACCCTTAGTAAACTTTTAGACCAATCAGCCTGTTACCAACCCTTAGAAAACTTTTTGACCAATCAGCCTGTTACCAAACCTTAGTAAACTTTTAGACCAATCAGCCTGTTACCAACCTTTAGTAAACTTTTAGACCAGTCAGCCTGTTACCAACCCTTAGTAAACTTTTAGACCAATCAGCCTGTTACCAACCCTTAGTAAACTTTTAGACCAATCAGCCTGTTACCAACCCTTAGTAAACTTTTAGACCAATCAGCCTGTTACCAACCCTTAGTAAACTTTTAGACCAATCAGCCTGTTACCAACCCTTAGAAAACTTTTTGACCAATCAGCCTGTTACCAAACCTTAGTAAACTTTTAGACCAATCAGCCTGTTACCAACCTTTAGTAAACTTTTAGACCAGTCAGCCTGTTACCAACCCTTAGTAAACTTTTAGACCAATCAGCCTGTTACCAACCCTTAGTAAACTTTTAGACCAATCAGCCTGTTACCAACCCTTTGTAAACTTTTAGACCAATCAGCCTGTTACCAACCCTTAGTAAACTTTTAGACCAATCAGCCTGTTACCAACCCTTAGTAAACTTTTAGACCAATCAGCCTGTTACCAACCCTTAGTAAACTTTTAGACCAATCAGCCTGTTACCAACCCTTAGTAAACTTTTAGACCAATCAGCCTGTTACCAACCCTTAGTAAACTTTTAGACCAATCAGCCTGTTACCAACCCTTAGTAAACTTTTAGAAAAAATGGTGTTGGACCAGAAACAATGCATTTCTACAGTAAACAAACTGACAACAGACTTTCAGCACTTACAGGGAAGAACATTCAACAAGCACAGCACTTACACAAATTACTGATTGGCTGAGAGAAATTGATGATAGAAAGATTGTATGGGCTGTTTTGCTCGACTTTTTACATTATCAATCATAGTCTGCTGTTGGAAAAACACATGTTGTGGCTTTACACCCCCTGCTATAGTGTGGATAAAGAGTTACCTGTCCAACAGAACACAGAGACACATAATCCAGGTAGAATCAGGAATTCTAGGCCCCTTACTTTTTAAAGGAATTCTAGGCCCCTTTCTTTTTAAATGAATTCTAGGCCCCTTACTTTTTAAAGGAATTATAGGCCCCTTACTTTTTAAAGGAATTCTAGGCCCCTTACTTTTTAAAGGAATTCTAGGCCCCTTACTTTTTAAAGGAATTCTAGGCCCCTTACTTTTTAAAGGAATTCTAGGCCCCTTTCTTTTTAAATGAATTCTAGGCCCCTTACTTTTTAAAGGAATTATAGGCCCCTTACTTTTTAAAGGAATTCTAGGCCCCTTACTTTTTAAAGGAATTCTAGGCCCCTTACTTTTTTAGATGTTTACTAATGACATCAAATCAAATGTTATTTGTCACACAATACAGTGAAATGCTGACTTTCAGGCCCTAACCAACAATGCTGTTTACATTTTTTTATTAAACAATACTTTAAAAAATATGAATAAGAAATACAAGTAATAAATAATTAAAGAGTAGCAGTAAAATTACAATAGCGAGGCTATACACAGGGGTACCGGTACAGAGTCTCTTTCGGGGACAGCCGGTTAGTCTAGGTAATTGAGGTAGGTAGAGTTATTAAAGTGACTATGCATAGATTATAAAATAGAGTAGTAGCAGTGTAAAGGAGGAGGGGGGCAATGCAAATAGTCTGGGCAACCATTTGATTAGATGTTCAGGAGTCTTACGGCTTGGGGGTAGAAGCTGTTTAGAAGCCTCTTGGACCTAGACTTGGTGCTCTGGTACCGTAGCAGAGAGAACAGTCTACGACCAGGGTGGCTGGAGTCTTTGACAATTTTTAGGGCCTTCCTCTGACACCGCCTGGTATAGAGGTCCTGGATGGCAGGAAGCCTGGTAACAGTGATGTACTGGGCCGTACGCACTACACTTGTCACGTTCTGACCATAGTTCTTTTGTGTTTCCTGTCTTAGTGTTTTCTGCACCAGTTAGGACTGTTTCGGTTTTGCCACGTTTATTGTTTTGTATTGTGTTCATGTTGAGTTTTCTTATTAAAAAACATGAACTATAACCACACTGCGTTTTGGTCCTCCTCTCTTTCCCAAGAAGAAAGCCGTTACAGAACCACCCACCACAACAGGACCAAGCGGCATGGTGAAAAGCAGCAACAGCAGGAGAGGCAGCAGCAGCTACAAGAGCAGGAGCAGCGCAAGGAGGAATGGACATGGGAGGACGTGTTGGACGGCAAGGGTTGCTACACATGGGAGGAGATCCTGGCGGGAAAGGATCGCCTTCCATGGGAACAGGTGGAGGCAGCTAGGAGAGCAGAGGCAGCCGGAAAGAGGAACCGGCGATACGAGGGAACACGGCTGGCAAGGAAGCCTGAGAGGCAGCCCCAAAAATGTCTTGGGGGGGTGTCACACAGGAAGTATGGCGAAGCCAGGTAGGAGACCTGCGCCAACTTCCTGTGCTTACCGGAGGGCGAGAGAGACCGGGCAGGCACCGTGTTATGCTGTGGAGCTCACGGTGTCCCCAGTGTGGGTGCATAGCCCGGTGCGGTACATGCCAGCTCCTCATATCGGCCGGGCTAGAGTGGGCATCGAGCCAGGTGCCATGAAGCCGGCTCTACGCATCTGGTCTCCAGTGCGTCTCCTTGGGCCGGCTTACATGGCACCAGCCTTATGCATGGTGTCCCCGGTTCGCCTGCACAGCCCAGTGCGGGCTATTCCACCTCGCCACACTGGCAGGGCGACCGGGAGCATTCAACCAGGTAAGGTTGGGCAGGCTCGGTGCTCAAGAGCTCCAGTGAGCCTGCATGGTCCGATCTATCCAGTACCACCTCCACGCATCTGCCCTCCGGTGGCAGCTCCCTGCACCGGGCTTCCTGTGCGTGTCCTCGGCCCAGGACCACCAGTGCCGGCACCACGCACCAGGCCTACAGTGAACTTCGCCTGTCCAGAGCTGCTAGAGCCTCCCGTCTGTCCAGAGCTGCTAGCGTCTCCCATCTGTCCAGAGCCGCCAGAGCCACCAGTCTGCAGGGAGCCGCCAGAGCCGCCAGTCTGCAGGGAGCCGCCAGAGCCGCCAGTCTGCAGGGAGCCGCCAGAGCCGCCAGTCTGCAAGGAGCCGCCAGTCATCCAGGATCTGCCAGAGCCGCCAGTCAGTCAGTATCCGCCAGAGCCGCCAGTCAGCCAGGATTCGCCAGAGCCGCCATTCAGCCAGGATCCGCCAGAGCCGCCATTCAGCCAGGATCCGCCAGAGCCGTCAACCTCCCTGAGCTATCTCTCAGTCCTGAGCTTCCTCAGTAATGAGGCACCCCTCAGTCCAGTGGGGCCCTTTGTTAGGGTTACTAGGCCAAAGTCGGCGGTGAGGGTCGCCACTCAAGGGACGCTAAGGAGGTGGACAAAGACTATGATGGAGTGGGGTCCACGTCCAGCGCCAGAGCTGCCACCGCGGACAGATGCCCATCCAAACCCTACCTTATAGGTTTAGGTTGTGCGGTCGGAGTCCGCACCTTGGGCGGGGGGGTACTGTCACGGTCTGACCATAGTTCTTTTGTGTTTCCTGTCTTAGTGTTTTCTGCACCAGTTAGGACTGTTTCGGTTTTGACACGTTTATTGTTTTGTATTGTGTTCATGTTGAGTTTTCTTATTAATAAACATGAACTATAACCACGCTGCGTTTTGGTCCAACCTCTCCTTCCCAGGAAGAAAGCCATTACAACACTCTGTAGTGCCTTGTGGTCGGAGGCCGAGCAGTTGCCACACTTTTGAGTGAAGCCAGTGTGTCTATGCATGAGGATGACACAACACTATATATGTCAGCTACTACAGAGCCTGAAATGACTGCAACACTTAACAAAGAGCTGCAGTGACTTTCAAAATGGGTGGCAAGGAATCATTTAGTCCTAAATATTTCAAACCAAACCCTAAACTTCAAATAAATCTTCAAATGCATAATGTTGAAATTATGCAAATGAAGGTGACTAAACTGCATGGAGTAACCCTGGATCTGTCATGTACTGTCATGTTGTGTCTTGTCTCTGTCTTTTCCCTTCACCCTGTCTCCCTCTGCTGGTCGTTGTTAGGTTACCTTTTCTCCCCCGCTTTCCACCAGCTGTTCCTTGTCTCCTCTGACTACCCATTCACCCCGTTTCCCACCTGTTCCCTTTTTCCCTCTGATTAGGTTCCTATATCTCTCTCTGTTTCTGTTCCTGTCCTTGTCGGATTCTTGTTTGTTGTGTTTCATGCCTGAGCCAGACTATCGTCATGTTTGCTGTAACCTTGTCCTGTCCTGTCCGAATCTGCCGGTCTATCTGAGCCTACCTATGTTTGGTTATTAAAGAAGCTCTGTTTAAGTTAGTTCGCTTTTGGGTCCTCATTCACTCACCGTAACAGAAGAATCCGACCAAGAATGGACCCAGCGACTTCGGATCCTCTCCACTCAGCCGTCGGGATCCAGGGAGCGATGCTAGGCAGACACGAGCAGGAAGTGTCTGCTGCTCGACATGCCGTTGAGACCCTGGCCACCCAAGTCTCCAACCTCACAGAACAGGTTCACCATCTCCGCCTCGATCCACCGGCCACTTCCAGGGCTTTCGAATCTCCGGAGCCCAGAATCAATAACCCGCCGTGTTACTCTGGGGAGCCCACTGAATGCCGCTCGTTCCTCACCCAGTGTGATATTGTGTTTTTTCTCCAGCCCAACACTTACTCCAGGAGCACTGCTCGTGTCGCCTACGTCATATCTCTCCTTATTGGACGGGCTCGTGAGTGGGGCACGGCAATCTGGGAGGCAAGGGCTGAGTGTACTAACCAGTATCAGGACTTTAAGGAGGAGATGATACGGGTTTTTGATCGATCTGTTTTTGGGGAGGAGGCTTCCAGGGCCCTGTCTTCCCTATGTCAAGGCAATCGATCCATAACAGACTACTCTATTGAGTTTCGCACTCTTGCTGTCTCCAGTGGCTGGAACGAGCCGGCCTTGCTCGCTCGTCTTCTGGAGGGTCTCCGCGCAGAGGTAAAGGATGAGATTCTCTCCCGGGAGGTTACTTCCAGCGTGGATTCCTTGATTGAACTCGCTATTCGCATTGAGCGACGGGTTGATCTTCGTCACCGAGCTCGTGGAAAGGAGCTCGCGCTCTCCGTTGCCCCCCTCTCCGCATCACTACCATCTTCCTCTGCCGGCTCGGGTGCTGAGCCCATGCAGCTGGGAGGTATCCGCATCTCGACTAAGGAGAGGGAACGGAGAATCACCAACCGCCTCTGTCTCTATTGCGGTTCCGCTGGTCATTTTGTCACTTCATGTCCAGTAAAAGGCCAGAGCTCGTCAGTAAGCGGAGGGCTACTGGTGAGCGCTACTACTCCTGTCTCTCCTTCAAGATCCTGCACTACCTTGTCGGTCCATCTACGCTGGACCGGTTCGTCAGCTTCCTGCAGTGCCTTAATAGACTCTGGGGCGGAGGGCTGTTTTATGGACGAGACCTGGGCTCGGGAACATGACATTCCTCTCAGACAGTTAAAGGAGCCCACGGCCTTGTTCGCCCTGGATGGTAGTCCTCTCCCCAGGATTCAGCGTGAGACGCTACCTTTAACCCTCACTGTTTCTGGTAATCATAGTGAAACCATTTCTTTTTTAATTTTTCGTTCACCTTTTACACCTGTTGTTTTGGGCCATCCCTGGCTAGTTTGTCATAATCCTTCCATTAATTGGTCTAGTAATTCTATCCTCTCCTGGAACGTCTCTTGTCATGTGAAATGTTTAATGTCTGCTATCCCTCCTGTTTCCTCTGTCTCTTCTTCACAGGAGGAGCCTGGTGATTTGACAGGGGTGCCGGAGGAATATCACGATCTGCGCACGGTGTTCAGTCGGTCCAGGGCCACCTCTCTTCCTCCACACCGGTCGTATGATTGTAGTATTGATCTCCTTCCGGGAACCACCCCCCCCCGGGGTAGACTATACTCTCTGTCGGCTCCCGAACGTAAGGCTCTCGAAGATTATTTGTCTGTAGCTCTTGACGCCGGTACCATAGTCCCCTCCTCCTCTCCCGCCGGAGCGGGGTTTTTTTTTTGTCAAGAAGAAGGACGGGTCTCTGCGCCCCTGCATAGATTATCGAGGGCTGAATGACATAACAGTGAAGAATCATTATCCGCTTCCTCTTATGTCTTCAGCCTTCGAGATCCTGCAGGGAGCCAGGTTTTTCACTAAGTTGGACCTTCGTAACGCTTACCATCTCGTGCGCATCAGGGAGGGGGACGAGTGGAAGACGGCGTTTAACACTCCGTTAGGGCACTTTGAATACCGGGTTCTTCCTTTCGGCCTCGCTAACGCTCCAGCTGTCTTTCAGGCATTAGTCAATGATGTCCTGAGAGACATGCTGAACATCTTTGTTTTCGTTTACCTTGACGATATCCTGATTTTTTCACCGTCACTCCAGATTCATGTTCAGCACGTTCGACGTGTCCTCCAGCGCCTTTTAGAGAATTGTCTTTTTGTGAAGGCTGAGAAGTGCACTTTTCATGCCTCCTCCGTCACATTTCTCGGTTCTGTTATTTCCGCTGAAGGCATTAAGATGGATCCCGCTAAGGTCCAAGCTGTCATTGATTGGCCCGTCCCTAAGTCACGCGTCGAGCTGCAGCGCTTTCTCGGCTTCACGAACTTCTATCGTCGTTTCATCCGTAATTTCGGTCAGGTGGCAGCTCCTCTCACAGCCCTTACTTCTGTCAAGACGTGCTTTAAGTGGTCCGTTTCCGCCCAGGGAGCTTTTGATCTCCTCAAGAATCGTTTTACATCCGCTCCTATCCTTGTTACACCTGACGTCTCTAGACAGTTCGTTGTCGAGGTTGACGCGTCAGAGGTGGGCGTGGGAGCCATCCTTTCTCAGCGCTCCCTCTCTGACGACAAGGTCCACCCATGCGCGTATTTTTCTCATCGCCTGTCGCCGTCGGAACGTAACTATGATGTGGGTAACCGCGAACTGCTCGCCATCCGGTTAGCCCTAGGCGAATGGCGACAGTGGTTGGAGGGGGCGACCGTTCCTTTTGTCGTTTGGACTGACCATAGGAACCTTGAGTACATCCGTTCTGCCAAACGACTTAATGCGCGTCAGGCGCGTTGGGCGCTGTTTTTCGCTCGTTTCGAGTTCGTGATTTCTTATCGTCCGGGCTCTAAGAACACCAAGCCTGATGCTTTGTCTCGTCTCTTCAGTTCTTCAGTAGCCTCCACTGACCCCGAGGGGATTCTCCCTGAGGGGCGTGTTGTCGGGTTGACTGTCTGGGGAATTGAGAGGCAGGTAAAACAAGCGCTCACTCACACTCCGTCGCCGCGCGCTTGTCCTAGGAACCTTCTTTTTGTTCCCGTTCCTACTCGTCTGGCCGTTCTTCAGTGGGCTCACTCTGCCAAGTTAGCCGGCCACCCTGGCGTTCGGGGTACGCTTGCTTCCATTCGCCAGCGTTTTTGGTGGCCCACCCGGGAGCATGACACGCGTCGTTTCGTGGCTGCTTGTTCGGTCTGCGCGCAGACTAAGTCCGGTAACTCTCCTCCTGCCGGCCGTCTCAGGCCGCTTCCTATTCCCTCTCGACCGTGGTCTCACATCGCCTTAGATTTTGTCACCGGACTGCCTTCGTCAGCGGGGAAGACTGTTATTCTTACGGTTGTCGATAGGTTCTCTAAGGCGGCTCATTTCATTCCCCTTGCTAAGCTTCCTTCTGCTAAAGAGACGGCACAAATCATCATCGAGAATGTTTTCAGAATTCATGGCCTTCCGTCAGACGTCGTTTCGGACAGAGGTCCGCAATTCACGTCTCAATTTTGGAGGGAGTTTTGCCGTTTGATTGGGGCTTCCGTCAGTCTCTCTTCCGGCTTTCACCCCCAGTCTAACGGTCAAGCAGAACGGGCCAATCAGACTATTGGTCGCATCTTACGCAGTCTTTCTTTTCGTAACCCTGCGTCTTGGTCAGAACAGCTCCCCTGGGCAGAATACGCCCACAACTCGCTTCCTTCGTCTGCGACCGGGCTATCTCCTTTTCAGAGTAGCCTCGGGTACCAGCCTCCGCTGTTCTCATCTCAGTTCGCCGAGTCCAGCGTCCCCTCCGCTCAGGCTTTTGTCCAACGTTGCGAGCGCACCTGGAAGAGGGTCAGGTCTGCACTTTGCCGTTATAGGACGCAGACTGTGAGGGCTTCTAATAAGCGTAGAACTAAGAGTCCTAGATATTGTCGCGGTCAGAGAGTTTGGCTCTCCACTCAGAACCTTCCCCTTAAGACGGCTTCTCGCAAGTTGACCCCACGGTTCATTGGTCCGTTCCGTATTTCTCGGGTCATTAATCCTGTCGCAGTTCGACTTCTTCTTCCGCGATACCTTCGTCGCGTCCACCCGGTCTTCCATGTCTCCTGCATCAAGCCCGTCCTTCGCGCCCCCGCTCGTCTTCCCCCCCCTCCCCCCCCATCCTTGTCGAGGGCGCACCCATCTACAGGGTCCGTAGAATTTTGGACATGCGTCCTCGGGGCCGTGGTCACCAGTACCTCGTAGATTGGGAGGGGTACGGTCCTGAGGAGAGGAGTTGGGTTCCCTCTCGGGACGTGCTGGACCGTGCGCTGATCGAGGATTTCCTCCGTTGCCGCCAGGTTTCCTCCTCGAGTGCGCCAGGAGGCGCTCGGTGAGTGGGGGGGTACTGTCATGTACTGTCATGTTGTGTCTTGTCTCTGTCCTTTCCCTTCACCCTGTCTCCCTCTGCTGGTCGTTGTTAGGTTACCTTTTCTCCCCCGCTTTCCACCAGCTGTTCCTTGTCTCCTCTGACTACCCATTCACCCCGTTTCCCACCTGTTCCCTTTTTCCCTCTGATTAGGTCCCTATATCTCTCTCTGTTTCTGTTCCTGTCCTTGTCGGATTCTTGTTTGTTGTGTTTCATGCCTGAGCCAGACTATCGTCATGTTTGCTGTAACCTTGTCCTGTCCTGTCCGAATCTGCCGGTCTATCTGAGCCTACCTATGTTTGGTTATTAAAGAAGCTCTGTTTAAGTTAGTTCGCTTTTGGGTCCTCATTCACTCACCGTAACAGGATCGTAAACTGTCATGGTCAAAACATATTGAGTCAACAGTAGCTAAGATGGGGAGAAGTCTGTCCATAATAAAGTGTTGCTCTACCTTCTTAATAACACTGTCAACAAGGCAGGTTTTACAGGCCCTAGTTTCTACCTTCTTAACAACACTGTCAACAAGGCAGGTTTTACAGGCCCTAGTTTCTACCTTCTTAACAGCACTGTCAACAAGGCAGGTCCTACAGGCCCTAGTTTCTACCTTCTTAACAGCACTGTCAAAAAGGCAGGTCCTACAGGTCCTAGTTTCTACCTTCTTAACAGCACTGTCAACAAGGCAGGTCCTACAGACCCTTCTTAACAGCACTGTCAACAAGGCAGGTCCTACAGGCCCTAGTTTCTACCTTCTTAACAGCACTATCAACAAGGCAGGTTTTACAGGCCCTAGTTTCTACCTTCTTAACAGCACTGTCAACAAGGCAGGTCCTACAGGCCCTAGTTTCTACCTTCTTAACAGCACTATCAACAAGGCAGGTTTTACAGGCCCTAGTTTCTACCTTCTTAACAGCACTGTCAACAAGGCAGGTTTTACAGGCCCTAATTTTGATGCAGCTTGACTACTGTTCAGTCGTGTGGTCAGGTGCCACAAAGAGGGACTTACTGTAGGAAAAGTGCAATTGGCTGAGAACAGGGCAGCACGGCTGGCCTTCTGTTGTACACAGAGAGCTAACACTAATAATATGTGTGTCAAACTTTCCTGGCTCTAAGTGAAGGAGAGATCGACTTCCTCATTACTTGTATTTATGAGATGACTGGACATGTTGAAAGCACCAAGCTGTCTGTTTGATCTACTGGCACAAAGCTCAGACAGCCATACTTACCCCCAAAGACATGCCACCAGAGGTCTCTTCACAGTCCCCAAGTCCAGAACAGCATATGGGAGGCGCACAGTACTACACACCACAACACAACACACCACACACCACACACCACACACCACAACAACACAACACACCACACCACACACCACAACAACAAAACACACCACAACACAACACAACAACACACCATAACAACACAAAAAACACAACAACACACCACAACACACCATACACCGCAACACACCACAACACAACAACACAACACAACAACACACCACAACACACCACACACCACACACCCCAACACAACACAACACAACACACAAATGAAAACTGTCACATCCTTATCATGTTCATAGTGGATCCAAGTTGTTGCCATGGGTAACCAAGTTTACCATCAGATACCAACTAACTTAGATATAAATGAAGACATGAGACAGGGAGGAAGTTGAGGTGGAGATTAAAACACCCAGAAACCCACAGCACACTAGTGCTAAAAATGTTACCATGGTAACCATCCTAGCATTCATCCCAATTGACAACCTATTATACAGTGCACTATGGGCCCTGGTCAAATGTAGTGCACTATACAGGGAATAGGGTGTCATTTGGGCCTCATTTACTAGAAAGAGGAAGCTGCCAGTGGAATAACGGTTTCTACAGCAAAAAAGTCCCTACTGTAATATAAGCACCACACTCAGATCAGTTTACATAGTCCCTTACTGATCATCATTATCCAGGCTTACACAGTAACTGAACCTAGACCTGTCCTTATGGGGCGGTTTGCAGTGGCACAACAGTAACCTCTGTTTGATGAAGTAGCATGGGGATCAGTGAGGGTAGTGACCTCTCTAACAGTCTAGATCAGGGGGGTCACACTCATTTTGCCAAGTGGGCCGCATTTGATCTTCAACCTGGTCCGGAGGGCCTCACTTAAAATGTCATATATTTCCTCTGCATCGTTTTCTCTGAGAGATCCATCACTATTTGACTGTCTAAATATAAGACACACGTACCATGTCAGTTTCATTCCAATATTACACTTTATATCACATTAGAGTGTAATATAACAAAAAACGTTTAAAATAGAAACACTGGATTTTCAGGATTAAAAAATGATAAAAAGTTGCTTAATTATGAAATTATTAAAAATATTAAGAAACATTCCACTAGAGGCCACTGCTCCCTCCTTTCCTCTGAAGTGTACACTTGTTCACTACTTCAAAACTAAAAGCATTGGATTGGTGGAGGCATGCTAGTGTGAGTTCAGTGAAGGAAAGTGAACTGGGACACACGCCAAGTCTTAGTTCTGCCTCCTGCAAGACGATGTGTTGTGGTCATAGTTCAAACTGGTTTAGGGTACGAGGTCACAGTTCAAACTGGTTTAGGGTACGGGGTCACAGTTCAAACTGGTTTAGGGTACAATACAATACATTCACAACAGATTTCACAACATATTAAGTGTGTGCCCTTAGGCCTCTACTCTTCTACCACTTATCTACAATGTTATCTTGTGTTTATATGCACTTGTCTATGTTTGTGTTGCTTCACAGTCCCCGCTGTTCCATAAGGTGTATTATTTTGTATCAAACTTTACTGTTGGCGTGAGTTACCTGATGTGGAATAGAGTTCCTTGTAGTCATGGCTCTATGTAGTACTGTGCTGCTCCCACAGTCTGTTCTGGACTTACAGCTCAGTCAGGCATCAGATTGCTGCTATATCACGTGATGGGTACAGCTGTGAGTTCAGGCAGACGTCTGGATTGGAATGTGGCCAAAAGATAGGGGCCATGTGGTTAGAGGTCGAGGGTCAGAGGTCAGGGCAGGTTCAGGGGTCAGGGCTAGCATGGCCTCAGCCGTCTCATCTGTGCCGGGCGCAGTGTTGTTACTGTTGTTACTAAGCCTGACAGACAGGTGTATCGACCAGGTGTGTATGTGCACATGCCCAGAGGGCTGCGCACCGAGGGAACCCACACACACTCATCCTCATCTGTAGTGGACTGACACACACACAAGCTAAGCTGAGATACTCGCATCACACACACACACACACACACACACACACACACACACACACACACACACACACACACACACAAACACACGGATGCACAAATACACACACTCATCCTCATCTGTAGTGGACACACACAAAGCATGCTGAGCCCTTGCCACACACATAGACACACAAACACACACACACAAACATGCCGGTGTCACCTATCAATCACACTTGCACAAACCAAACAGGGTATCCATTACAAACATTGCCGTGCTGATGTGACAACATAATATTATTTGCGTTGTCGTGGAAATTACCACCAGGGACTCAAAGTCAAACTTAAATGAATCATTCTTTATTATCAGCAAGCTGGAGAGGTTCCAACAAACTTCATGCAACATAGTACACATCAGTCAGGAGCTCTGCCGGGGCAGTCCCGTTAGTTCTCTAAAATACGGCTGTCCAAACAATTCATATAAGCATGATTTACATGATTCATTATTCATCATCAACGTTGGTTCCTGCAAGTGACTGACTGACTGATAACTAACAAGGTTTCTTCTCTCAAATCTGGGACCTTGAAACTGAGATAGTCTTTTTGGTTCACAGAACAATGTTCTGGGCGTACTGTCATTTGGTCTGAGGAGGAGGTCACAGTCACCTGCACGAACCAAGATAGAGTGAGAGGAGATGCTGTGTACAATTAAATGCTACCTCTTCAGACAGCAACATTTTCCCTCACTTTCCCTCCTTGTATTACGCTGCGATAACTATTGTTAAAATTGTTATAATTGTTCAAATGGCTTTAAAACGTCATTTTTCAAAATTAAAAGCCTGAAACCAGACAAACTATTTACTGTATGACAAATTATTACCACCAATATTCTTAATAGAAATGTCTAAGACAAATGTCAAATAGAATAACAACACACTGTTCAAACCATTTTATCAAATTGGCTTATACTCCCCCTGTAACATTGACGACCTCACTGCAGCGTTACAGGGTCAGATTTGGTAGAGGGCTAACCCTTAGGGAGAAATCCCGACCATATAGCAGAACCAATCTGGAGAGATTTTTTTTTAAGCAAGACAAAAACAAAACAAACAAAACAACATACAACAAACAAAACAAAAACCACAATTCAAACAACAACCAAGAACAACAACCACAATACACTTCTTCCCTTTTGACACATGACTCACATCGGGTTTTATTCGTCCAAAACAACAACAACACTGCCGGTTAAGTAAACAATAAACAAATCAGAAAAACAAATACAATCAAAAAACATACCTTGATAACTCCATAAGGAAATAATTGTATCCCATTTGGTAATTCAAGATATAGTAATATGGACTGGAGACAGGTTTCCCTCATTCAGGGGCAGCACTCTCTCTCTCTCTCTCTCTCACTCTCCTCCTCATGGTCTGAATCACACATAGGACTATTGATAAAACGTGTATGTGACCAATCTGATTTAATTTATAATCTTCTACCTAATTATCAGTGTTTACATCTTACATTTAAATCTCACCCAATGTCTCTAGCCTTTCTGGTGAGGGTGATTAGGCCTCACCAGAAAGTCAGAATAGAGGTCGGAGGTCATTCAACCCTAATAAGTGAGTGTTTATTTCCCCATTCTTTCCCCGTTCTTCTGTATCTTAAAAGACGTTTCAAACATTTTGTGTACAAGGTTTACACTGGGGTTTTCAGTACATTTCTTAACCTCTCTAGGGTAGGGGGCAGCATTCAGAATTTTGGATGATATGATATGATATGCATATAACTGGTAGATTTGGTAGATTTGGATAGAAAACACTCTAAAGTTTCCAAAACTGTTAATATCGTGTCTGTGAGTAAAACAGAACTGATTTGGCAGGCGAAGACCTGAGAAAAATCCATTCAGGAAGTATTTTGGGGGGGGTTTTGTAGTTTTCTATTCAATGCCATTACAGTATCCATTGATTTAGGACTCAAATTGCAGGTCCTATGCCTTCCACTAGATGTCAACAGTCGTTAGAAATCGTTTCAGGATTGTATTCTTATAAATGAGGGAGTAACACCAGTCTGAATGAGTGTACCCTACCGTGTCGCAGAGCTTTTTCATGCGCAATCCCGAGAGAGTGCATTTCTTGTTTACCTTTTATAGTGACGATGTTATTGTCCTGTTGAAATATTATAGATCATTTAGGCCAAAAACAACCTGAGGATTGAATATAAACATCGTTTGACATGTTTCTATGTACTTTACGGATACAATTTGGATTTTTTTGTCTGCCTGTTTTGACTGCATTTGAGCCTGTGGATTACTGAAGAAAACGTGCGAACAAAACTGAGGTTTTTGGATATAAAGAGACTTTATTGAACAAAATGAACATTTATTGAGTAAATGAATGTCTTCTGATTGCCACCATATGAAGATCATCAAAGGTAAGGGATTAATATTATCTCTATTTCTGAGTTTTGTAACGCTTCTGCTTGGCTGGTCACTGTTTGGATAATTTGTCAACTGGGCTATGATCTGGGCTAGGTATGTTCTGGGCTAGGTATGCTTTTGCCGAAAAGCATTTTATAAATCTGACACCGTGGTTGGATTAACAGGACAATTTCCCTTTATGCAACATTGTACAAACAAATAATGAGGGATCTTCCTTAAAGATTAACTTCTTGTTAATCCAGCCGCTGTGTCAAATTTCAAAAAGGCTTTACGGCGAAAGCATACCATGAGATTATCTGAGGATAGCGCCCCATGTAAAAAAAAAAAAACATACAATCATTACCAGCCAAGTCGAGGAGTCAGAAATAGCGATAAAATGAATCACTTACCTTTGATGATCTTCATATGGTTGCACTCACAGACTCCCAGTTACACTTACAATTAATCCTCAGGTTGTTAATTGTATTTATAATCAATAAAAAATTTAACCGGACAATACCGTTTTCAATAGAAAGGAAAAATAACAAAGAGTGCGTCAAATCAGGTCTGCAAACTTCCTCTGTCCTCTGACCAAAATTGCTTTTCACACATCGTTTTTCAAAATAAAAGCATCTAGTGGAAGCCATTGGAACTGCAATCGGATTCCTAACCCATTGGATTCTCTATTGGTATTGAGTTGAAAAACAGCGACAAGAAAACAATTCCACTTCCTAGATGTATTTTTCTCAGGTTTTCGCCTGCCATATCAGTTCTGTTATACTCATAGGCATATTATTTTAACAGTTTTGGAAACTTGAGAGTGTTTTCTATCCAAATCCACTAATTATATACATATCCTAAATTCTGGGCCTGAATAACAGGCAATTTACTTTCGGCACGCTTTTCATCCGGAGGTGAAAATACTGCCCCCTACCCACGAGAGGTTAACTACAGGGAGATAGGTATCCTAAGGGGCGGCAGTAGCCTAGTGGTTAGAGCATTGGGCCAATAACCGAATGGTTCCTAGATTGAATCCCCGGAGCCGGAAGAAAAATATATATGTTGTTCTGCCTCTGAACAAGGCAGTTGACCCACTGTTCCTAGGGAATCATGGTAAATAAAATTTTGTTTTTAATTAACTGACTTGTCCAGTTAAATAAAGGTTCAATAAAAATCAATTAAAAAACAGCCTGATCCAGGTATATTTATACTGTATATTAATTACATCATTGTCACTAACTGATAAATGCCTCAGCAAGTCTTTAAAAAGGAAATGTACACAATCTGTAATGGCTCTGTGATGCCATACGCTGGGAGACGAGAAGTAAGTACAGGGAATGAATATTTAATGGATTAACAGACATGAAAAACAGGAACAGCGTCTGGACAGGAGAAACAAAACAACATCAATGCAGACGCAGAAAATTAACTGGAGGGGGTGACAGATATAGGGTAGATAATCAATGACATGATGGAGTCCAGGTGAGTCCGATGAAGCGCTGGGGCGCGTAATGATGGTGAGAGGTGTGAGTAATGATGAGCCGTCTGGCAACCTCGAGCGTCAGAGAGGGGGAGCAGGAGCAGACGTGACCAAATCATTGGTAAACTCATCAGAAAACTTGATATTGGAATTTCCATCAAGCATGGAAGAAAGAAAATTAACATATACTAATCAGTCCTAAAAGTCTTCATCTTAATCGAGCTTATTGCATCTTGGGAAAGAAGTCTTGATAAAACCATGTGTAAACAGAATCATACTTCAGACACTTCAGATGATACAGTGTCCCCTTAAACAGAATCATATGTCAGACACTTCAGATGATACAGTGTCCCATTAAACAGAATCATACTTCAGACACTTAAGATGATACAGTGTCCCATTAAGCGGAATAGGCACCTTCTAAAGTAAACAATCCCAAAGTCCCTTTCTTGTAATCTAATCATGATGAACCTGTTGCATTGACATGCAGAACCAGTCCACAGATTGGACATACCTACTCATTCAAGGGTTTTTCTTTATTTTTACTATTTTCTACATTGTAAAATAATAGTGAAGACATCAAAACTATGAAATAACACATAAGGAATCATGTAGTAACTAAAAAAGTTTTAAACAAATCAAAATATATTTTATGTTTTAAGATTCTTCAAAGTAGCCACCCTTTGCCATGATGACAGCTTTGCACACTCATGGCATTCTCTAAACCAGCTTCACCTCGAATACTTTTCCAAAATTCTTGAAGGAGTTCCCACATATGCTGAGCACATGTTGGCTGCTTTTCCTTTACTATGCGGTCCAACTCATCCCAAACCATGTAAATTGGGTTTGAGGTCGGGTTATTGTGGAGGCCAGGTCATCGGATGCAGCACTCAGTCACTTTCCTTCTTGGTCAAATAGCCCTTACACAGCCTGGAGGTGTGTTGGGTCATTGTCCTGTTGAAAAACAAATGATAGTCCCACTAAGTGCAAACCAGATTGGATGGCGTATCACTGCATAATGCTGTGGAAGCCATGCTAGTTAAGTGTTCCTTGAATTCTAAATAAATCACAGGCCGTGTCACCAGCAAAGCACCCCACACCATTACACCTCCTCCTCCATGCTTCACGGTGGGAACCACACACGCGGAGATCATCCGTTCACCTACTCTGTGTCTCACAACGACATTGCGGTTGGAACCAAAAAAGTCAAATTTGGACTCATCAGACCAAAGGACACATTTTCATCGGTTTAATGTCTATTTCTTGTGTTTCTTGGTGCAAGCAAATCTCTTCTTATTATTGGAGTCATTTAGTAGTGGTTTCTTTGCAGTAATTTGACCATGAAGGCCTGAATCATGCAGTCTCCTCAGAACAGTTGATGTTGAGATGTGTCTGTTACTTGATCTCTGTGAAGCATTTATTTGGGCTGCAATCGCTGAGGCTGGTAACTATAATACTTATCCTCTGCAGCAGAGGTAACTCTGGGTTTTCCTTTCCTGTGGCAGTCCTCATGAGAGACAGTTAACTGTAATGAACTGATCCTCTGCAGCAGAGGTAACTCTGGGTTTTCCTTTCCTGTGGCAGTCCTCATGAGAGACAGTTAACTGTAATGAACTGATCCTCTGCAGCAGAGGTAACTCTGGGTTTTCCTTTCCCGTGGCTGTCCTCATGAGAGACAGTTAACTGTATATGAACGTATCCTCTGCAGCAGAGGTAACTCCCTGGTCTTCCTTTCCTGTGGCAGTCCTCATGAGAGACAGTTAACTGTAATGAACTGATCCTCTGCAGCAGAGGTAACTCTGGGTTTTCCTTTCCTGTGGCAGTCCTCATGAGAGACAGTTAACTGTAATGAACTGATCCTCTGCAGCAGAGGTAACTCTGGGTTTCCCTTTCCTGTGGCAGTCCTCATGAGAGACAGTTAACTGTAATGAACTGATCCTCTGCAGCAGAGGTAACTGGGTTTTCCTTTCCTGTTGCTGTCCTCATGAGAGACAGTTAACTGTAATGAACTGATCCTCTGCAGCAGAGGTAACTCTGGGTTTTCCTTTCCTGTTGCTGTCCTCATGAGAGACAGTTAACTGTAATGAACTGATCCTCTGCAGCAGAGGTAACTCTGTGTCTTCCTTTCCTGTGGCAGTCCTCATGAGAGCCAGTTTCATCATAGTGCTTGATGTTTGTTGCGACTGCACATGATGAAACTTTTAAAGTTCTTGAAATGTTCCACATTGACTGACCTTCATGGCTTAAAGTAGTGATGGACTGATGTTTCTCTTTGCTTATTTGAGCTGTTCTTGCCATAATGTTGACTTGGTCTTTTACCAAATGGGGCTATATTCTGTATACCACCCCTGCCTCCTCAAATTAACTTTTAACAAAACAAACCTGTTCATTGAAATGCATTTCAGGTGAGTACCTCATGAAGCTGTTTGAGAGAATGCAAAGAGTGTGCAAAGCTGTCATCAACGCAAGGGAGGCTAATTAGATTATTTAAAATGTGTTTTACACTTTTTTGGTTACTACATGATTCCATATGTGTTATTTGATAGTAGAACATAGTTCAAATAAAGAAAACCCTTGAATGAGTAGGCGTGTCCAAACTTTTGACTTGTACTGTCTACCCTTTCTGTCCCAAATGTCCCTTACAGCCTGTTTGAGTTCAGTGAGTTCTGTTCATTTTCACTGGCAGCTTATCTATTTGTCCACAGGAAGCTTATCTTTAACCCAAACAACAGATGGCAGCCTCTAATATGAAATGAGTCTCAATTCCTCTTTTCCTCATGTGACCTTGTATTCAAAAACACTTCAAAATACTAAGACACCACATTATTAAAGTGCTCTCTGAAAGTCACTAATAACATATTACATTAACAAATCTCTAGTAACTCAGTATAATATTCATACATTGTTACATCATCACATCTCTAGTAACACATTATATTCTACATACATTGTTACATCATCACATCTCTAGAACCTCAGTATAATATTCATACATTGTTACATTATCAAATCTCTAGTAACACATTATACTCTACATACATTGTTACATCATCACATCTCTAGTAACTCAGTATAATATTCATACATTGTTACATTATCAAATCTCTAGTAACACATTATACTCTACATACATTGTTACATCATCACATCTCTAGTAACCCAGTATACTCTACATACATTGTTACATCATCACATCTCTAGTAACACATTATACTCTACATACATTGTTACATCATCACATCTCTAGTAAACACATTAGACTCTACATACATTGTTACATCATCACATCTCTAGTAACTCAGTATAATATTCATACATTGTTACATTATCAAATCTCTAGTAACACATTATACTCTACATACATTGTTACATCATCACATCTCTAGTAACCCAGTATACTCTACATACATTGTTACATCATCACATCTCTAGTAACACATTATACTCTACATACATTGTTACATCATCACATCTCTAGTAACCCATTATACTCTACATAAATTGTTACATTATCAAATCTCTAGTAACACATTATACTCTACATACATTGTTACATCATCACATCTCTAGTAACCCATTATACTCTACATACATTGTTACATTATCAAATCTCTAGTAACACATTATACTCTACATACATTGTTACATCATCACATCTCTAGTAACCCATTATACTCTACATACATTGTTACATTATCACATCTCTAGTAACACATTATACTCTACATACATTGTTACATCATCACATCTCTAGTAACTCAGTATAATATTTATACATTGTTCCATCATCACATCTCTAGTAACACATTATACTCTACATACATTGTTACATCATCACATCTCTAGTAACCCATTATACTCTACATATATTGTTACATCATCACATCTCTAGTAACACATTATACTCCACATACATTGTTACATCATCACATCTCTAGTAACTCAGTATAATATTCATACATTGTTACATCATCACATCTCTAGTAACCCATTATACTCTACGTACATTGTTACATCATCACATCTCTAGTAACACATTATACTCTACATACATTGTTACATCATCACATCTCTAGTAACCCATTATACTCTACGTACATTGTTACATCATCACATCTCTAGTAACACATTATACTCTACATACATTGTTACATCATCACATCTCTAGTAACACATTATACTCTACATACATTGTTACATCATCACATCTCAACTAACACATTATACTCTACATACATTGTTACATAATCACATCTCTAGTAACACATTATACTCTACATACATTGTTACATCATCACATCTCTAGTAACACATTATACTCTACATACATTGTTACATCATCACATCTCTAGTAACCCATTATACTCTACATACATTGTAACATCATCACATCTCTAGTAACACATTATACTCCACATACAGTTACATCATCACATCTCTAGTAACACAGTATACTCTACATACATTGTTACATCATCACATCTCTAGTAACCCATTATACTCTACATACATTGTTACATTATCAAATCTCTAGTAACACATTATACTCTACATACATTGTTACATCATCACATCTCTAGTAACCCATTATACTACATACATTGTTACATCATCACATCTCTAGTAACCCATTATACTACATACATTGTTACATCATCACATCTCTAGTAACCCATTATACTCTACATACATTGTTACATCATCACATCTCTAGTAACCCATTATACTACATACATTGTTACATCATCACATCTCTACTAACACATTATACTCTACATACATTGTAACATCATCACATCTCTAGTAACACATTATACTCCACATACATTGTTACATCATCACATCTCTAGTAACACATTATACTCTACATACATTGTTACATCATCACATCTCTAGTAACCCATTATACTCTACGTACATTGTTACATCATCACATCTCTAGTAACACATTATACTCTACATACATTGTTACATCATCACATCTCTAGTAACACATTATACTCTACATACATTGTTACATCATCACATCTCTACTAACACATTATACTCTACATACATTGTTACATAATCACATCTCTAGTAACACATTATACTCTACATACATTGTTACATCATCACATCTCTACTAACACATTATACTCTACATACATTGTTACATCATCACATCTCTAGTAACCCATTATACTCTACATACATTGTTACATCTCTAGTAACACATTATACTCTACATACATTGTTACATCATCACATCTCTAGTACCTCAGTATAATATTCATACAGTATATTTGGTAATAGTACTCTCTCCTTTCATATCTTCACATCATGCAGAATCCATATATAATGTTAAAAACTCAGCTCACAAATTGGTTGGGGCATTCATTCAGATACTCACCTCTTTCACACTGAGGCTAGTTCCCTGAAAGCTCTCATTCACTCAGTACAAATAATATCTCTTATTATTCAAAATTCAATACTTCAACTTACCAATTATTTTCCAAATATCAATCTGTTATTATCCACATTTCAATCTCTTAATATCCAAATTTCAATCATCTTAAAACCAGTTGAGTCTATGGGGGCGCTATTTCATTATTGGAAAAAAAAAACGTGCCCGTTTTAAGCGCAATATTTTGTCACGAAAAGATGCTCGACTATGCATATAATGCATACAGCTTTGGAAAGAAAACAGTCTGACATTTCCAAAACTGCAAAGATGTTATCTGTGAGTGCCACAGAACTCATGCTACAGGCGAAACCAAGATGAAACTTCAAATAGGAAATTAGCAGAATTTCTGAAGCTCTGTTTTCCATTGTCTCCTTATATGGCTGTGAATGCACCACGAACGAGCCTGCCCTTTCTGTCGTTTCTTCAAGATGTCTGCAGCATTGTGACGTATTTGTAGGCATATCATTGGAAGATTGGCCATAAGAGACTACATTTTCCAGGGGTCCGCCCGCTGTCCTTTGTCTAAATTGGTGCGTAATCTTCAGGTGCGGGCATTTTCTCCTGGGATTCAGGAGAGAAAGCACACTTCCACGAACGATATATCATCGAAGAGATATGTGAAAAACACCTTGAGGATTGGTTCTAAACAACGTTTGCCATGTTTCAGTCGATATTATGGAGTTAATTTGGAAAAAAGTTTGGCGTTTTGATGACTGGATTTTCGTTTTTTTTTGGTAGCCAAACGTGACGCACCAAACGGAGCGATTTCTCCTAAACAAATAATCTTTCAGGAAAAACTGAACATTTGCTATCTAACAGAGTCTCCTCATTGAAAACATCTGAAGTTCTTCAAAGGTAAATTATTTTATTTGAATGCTTTTCTGGTTTTCGTGAAAATGTTGCCTGCTGAATGCTAACGCTAACGCTGACGCTAAATGCTACACTAGCTAGCTACTGTTACACAAATGATTGTTTTCCTATGGTTGAGAAGCATATTTTGAAAATCTGAGATGACAGTGTTGTTAACAAAAGGCTAAGCTTGAGAGCTAGCATATTTATTTCATTTCATTTGCGATTTTCATGAATAGTTGCGTTATGGTAATGAGCTTGAGGCTGTATTCACGATCCCGGATCCGGGATGGCTAAGTGCTAGAGGTTAACCTGTCATTTCAACACTCACATCCACATTCACTTAGTACTATTCCCCAACACACCCAGTAATCACCATGGTTACTCCTTATGCATCTTCAACCATTCTCTTGTCGTTACCTTCTTCTGCGGTTCCTCTACAGTCTCTATAGTCTCTTTGGTATCTTTAGTCCCTCAGTATCGATAGTCTCAATAGTCTATATAGACATAAATGCTTCGGTCTCTGTGGTTGCCAGAGTAGCTATTGTCCCTATAGTCTCTATAGTATCAATTGTCACTATAGAATCTTTAGTCCCTTTAGAATCCATAGTCTCAATAGTCTTTAAAGTCACAAATGTTATAGTCTCTATGGACTCTATAAAGTCTTTCCATACCTACATATGTACAGTATGTAGTGATGTCTCAAGCTAAAGCAGTTAATCAATCAATTAATCAAGAGAAGTCACACATACACACACACAAGGATGCCCTCTTGTGGACTCACCTTCAAAGAGTGATTAGAGAATCTGAACCCAGGTTGACACTGGCAGTGGTAGCTCCCGAAGGTGTTGAGGCAACTGGCGTTGCTGCCACAAACCTGAGGTGTCTCCTGGCACTCATCGAGGTCTGAAGAGAGAAGGAAACATGTTGATAGGGCAGTGACTCCCTATTCCTCTCCTCCAGTGACTCCATAACCTCTCCTTCAGTGATTCCCTAACCTCTCCTCCAGTGACTCCCTAACCTCTCTTCCAGTGATTCCCTAACCTCTCCTCCAGTGATTCCCTAACCTCTCCTCCAGTGACTCCCTATTCTGTCCTCAAGTAACTCCCTAACCTCTTCTCCAGTGACTCACTAACCTCTCCTCCAGGAAATCCCTAACCTCTCATCCTGTGACTCCCTAACCTCTCTTCACGTGACTCCCTAACCTCTCCTCCAGTGATTCCCTAACCTCTCCTCCAGTAAATCCATAACCTCTCCTCCAGTGACTCTCTAACCGCTCCTCCAGTGACTACCTACCCTCTCCTCCAGTGACTCCATAACCTCTCCTCCAGTAAATCCATAACCTCTCCTCCAGTGACTCTCTAACCTCTCCTCCAGTGATCCCCTAACCTCTCCTCCAGTGACTCCCTAATCTTCCCTCCAGTGATTCCCTAAACTCTCCTCCAGTGACTCCCTAATCTTCCCTCCAGTGATTCCCTAAACTCTCCTCCAGTGATTCCCTAACCTCTCCTCCAATGACTCCCTAACCTCTCTTCCAGTGATTCCCAAACCTCTCCTCCAGTGACTCCCTAACCTCTCCTCCAGTGACTCCCTAACCTCTCTTCCAGTGACTCCCTAACCTCTCCTCCAGGGATTCCCTAACCTCTCCTCCAGTGATTCCCTAACCTCTCCTCCAGTGATTCCCTAACCTCTCCTCCAGTGATTCCCTAACCTCTCCTCCAGTGATTCCCTAACCTCTCCTCCAGTGATTCCCTAACCTCTCCACGTAGTTGATGTATTCCACAACTAATGCAGCTGATTTAACAAATATGGCACAGAACAGAGAAGATAATGCAAAGTAATGTTTTGTTTCCTTGACATGTAGGATTCACACATACAGACACGCACACAAACATGCACACAAACACGCACACTCACACAAACACGCACACTCACACAGACAATCTGAACTGAGACCTGAGCCTCTCACACGGCTGTTGCTGTTTCTTCTACATGAATATGTAAATACACATAATCACATTGACACAACTTACAAATAATAATATCATGGTGTTTGTACAGTTGGTGATAACGGGGCATTCATAGCTGTTGCTGTCGCTACACTCATTGATGTCTACAAGAGGACCAGAGATAAATACAGAGATAATGAGAGAAAGAAAGAGAGAGACAGAGACAAAGAGAGAGGGTAAGAGAGAGAGAATGGGGGGAGAGGGAGATAGGAAGAGAGATATAGGGAGAGAGGGGGGAGAGAGAGAGAGAGAGAGAGAGAGAGAGCGAAGGGGTGTAGGAAATAGGGTTCACTCATTCACAAATATACACAGTACAGTGCCTTGCGAAAGTATTCGGCCCCTTTGAACTTTGCGACCTTTTGCCACATTTCAGGCTTCAAACATAAAGATATAAAACTGTATTTTTTTGTGAAGAATCAACAACAAGTGGGACACAATCATGAAGTGGAACGACATTTATTGGATATTTCAAACTTTTTTAACAAATCAAAAACTGAAAAATTGGGCGTGCAAAATTATTCAGCCCCTTTACTTTCAGTGCAGCAAACTCTCTCCAGAAGTTCAGTGAGGATCTCTGAATGATCCAATGTTGACCTAAATGACTAATGATGATAAATACAATCCACCTGTGTGTAATCAAGTCTCCGTATAAATGCACCTGCACTGTGATAGTCTCAGAGGTCCGTTAAAAGCGCAGAGAGCATCATGAAGAACAAGGAACACACCAGGCAGGTCCGGGATACTGTTGTGAAGAAGTTTAAAGCCGGATTTGGATACAAAAATATTTCCCAAGCTTTAAACATCCCAAGGAGCACTGTGCAAGCGATAATATTGAAATGGAAGGAGTATCAGACCACTGCAAATCTATCAAGACCTGGCCGTCCCTCTAAACTTTCAGCTCATACAAGGAGAAGACTGATCAGAGATGCAGCCAAGAGGCCCATGATCACTCTGGATGAACTGCAGAGATCTACAGCTGTGGTGGGAGACTCTGTCCATAGGACAACAATCAGTCATTAATTGCACAAATCTGGCCTTTATGGAAGAGTGGCAAGAAGAAAGCCATTTCTTAAAGATATCCATAAAAAGTGTTGTTTAAAGTTTGCCACAAGCCACCTGGGAGACACACCAAACATGTGGAAGAAGGTGCTCTGGTCAGATGAAACCAAAATTGAACTTTTTGGCAACAATGCAAAACGTTATGTTTGGCGTAAAAGCAACACAGCTGAACACACCATCCCCACTGTCAAACATGGTGGTGGCAGCATCATGGTTTGGGCCTGCTTTTCTTCAGCAGGGACAGGGAAGATGGTTAAAATTGATGGGAAGATGGATGGAGCCAAATACAGGACCATTCTGGAAGAAAACCTGATGGAGTCTGCAAAAGACCTGAGACTGGGACGGAGATTTGTCTTCCAACAAGACAATGATCCAAAACATAAAGCAAAATCTACAATGGAATGGTTCAAAAATAAACATATCCAGGTGTTAGAATGGCCAAGTCAAAGTCCAGACCTGAATCCAATCGAGAATCTGTGGAAAGAACTGAAAACTGCTGTTCACAAATGCTCTCCATCCAACCCCACTGAGCTCGAGCTGTTTTGCAAGGAGGAATGGGAAAAAATTTCAGTCTCTCAATGTGCAAAACTGATAGAGATATACCCCAAGTGACTTACAGCTGTAATCGCAGCAAAAGGTGGCGCTACAAAGTATTAACTTAAGGGGGCTGAATAATTTTGCACGCCCAATTGTTCAGTTTTTGATTTGTTAAAAAAGTTTGAAATATCCAATAAATGTCGTTCCACTTCATGATTGTGTCCCACTTGTTGTTGATTCTTCACAAAAAAATACAGTTTTATATCTTTATGTTTGAAGCCTGAAATGTGGCAAAAGGTCGCAAAGTTCAAGGGGGCCGAATACTTTCGCAAGGCACTGTATGTAGTGATGTTTCCAGCTGAAGCAGTCAATCAATCATTCAAGAGAAGACACACATGCAATGATGCCCTCCTGTTGGACTAACCTTCACAGTGCCCAGTATAAGCAGAGAATCTGAAACCAGGTTGGCATTGGCAGTTGAAGCTCCCGATGGTGTTGAGGCAAATGGAGTTGCTGGTACAAACCTGCAGTTTCCCCTGACACTCATCGAGGTCTGTAGAGAGATGGAAACATGGTGATAGCGCAGTGAATCCCTAACCTCTCCTCCAGTGATTCCATAATCTCTCCTCTAGTGATAACCTCTCCTCCAGTGATTCCATAATCTCTCCTCCAGTGATTCCATAATCTCTCCTCCAGTGATTCCCTAACCTCTCCTCTAGTGAATCCTTAACCTCTCTTCCAGTGATTCCCTAACCTCTCTTCCAGTGATTCCCTAACCTCTCCTCCAGTGATTCCCTAATCTCTCCTCCAGTGATTCCCTAACCTCTCCTCCAGTGAATCCTTAACCTCTCTTCCAGTGATTCCCTAACCTCTCTTCCAGTGATTCCCTAACCTCTCCTCCAGTGATTCCATAATCTCTCCTCCAGTGATTCCCTAACCTCTCCTCCAGTGAATCCCTAACCTCTCTTCCAGTGATTCCCTAACCTCTCTTCCAGTGATTCCCTAACCTCTCCTCCAGTGATTCCCTAACCTCTCCTCCAGTGATTCCATAACCTTTCCTCCAGTGAATCCCTAACCTCTCTTCCAGTGATTCCCTAACCTCTCTTCCAGTGATTCCCTAACCTCTCATCCAGTGATTCCCTAACCTCTCCTCCAGTGATTCCCTAATCTCTCCTCCAATGATTCCCTAACCTCTCCTCCAGTGATTCCCTAACCTCTCCCCCAGTGATTACCTAACCTCTCCCCAGTGATTACCTAACCTCTCCCCCAGTGATTCCCTAATCTCTCCTCCAGTGACTCCCTAACCCCTCCTCCAGTGATTCCCTAATCTCTCCTGCAGGACCTCAAAACAGTGTGTATTCTAGAACTAACACAGCTAATTTAACACAATTTAGATAGAATAATATCATTATCCACCCACTCCCCGCACACCCACACACAGTTGATGATCATTAACATGGTCTACACACTCTCAGTCCTGCACAGATAAGACCAAGTAATGGTTTGTTCCCTTGACATGTAACATTCACGTACACACACACACACTATAATCCTCACCCTTACACTCCCCAGTGAGAGCAGTAAACTGGAAAGTTGTTGTGGATCTGAACCCAGGTAGACACTGACAGTAGAAGCTCCCCTGTGTGTTGTAACATGCGGCATTACTTCCACAGGGTGGGTTACTGTCCCACTCTTTACACTCATCTATATCAACACACAGTGTTCTCCCTTTGGCTATGAAGCCCCCGGGACAATCTCTGGCCTCTAGGTTCCCCAGCAGACTGAAATTAAGACCTGTGAGGAGAAAGGAGAGAGAGAGAGAGAGAGAGAGGTCATGAGCTGATGGGATCTTGCATTTTTCAGCATGTTCATAAAAAAAACATGGATTTAGAGTTAGATAAACTTGGATTTTTTTTTGTCAGTAACATATACAGGATGCTACCCTCTACAACATAACCTTCACTTCAAATCAAAACTCAAAACCTACAACCTGATTTTGGATGCAATTACAGAATTACCTGGAAGGTTCACAACTACCAAGGATTATTATTCCAAAGCTATACAGCAAATGCTCTGGAAACAACAGAAACCTGAAAGGACCATCCAACCTGGAACTGAGTGATTAATGTTTAGTCTGAAGCTATATTTTATTTCCAAAAGCCAAGAAGAAAAATACATGACATTACTTTATAAGGACTGAGTGCTAAATGAAGGCTGCCAAGCTTGATACAGCTTCAACTAGCAGTGACGTGTCAAGTGAGAGGTGTCCAAGCTCTTTAGCCCAACAATGGCAGGAGAGTCGCACAGTCTACTCCTACCAAGTGGAGAGGCCGTAGAAGCTGCCTCCCGCTGTTCAGAGGGTAATTAAAATACAGTACCCTGTGTATGTAAAAAATGATACGGCAAGAAAAGAGTACAAAATGAAGCTCCTCATTGAAAATCAAAAGACACTTTTTGTTGGCTAGTATGAAAACAGGAACATCAGTAACCTCATCTTCCACACAGACCATCCCCATGGCACAGTGCTATATTAACACACTACCCCTCTGTTAAGTGTTACTGAGGGGTGGAAACTCAGGATACTAGACAACGGGAACATCAGTAACCTCATCTTCCACACAGACCAACCCATGGCGCAGTGCTATATTAACACACTACCCCTCTGTTAAGAGGTAATACCATAACATCCATAACATAACTACCTGAACATAGTACTACATCCATAACACAACTACCTGAACATAGTACTACATCCACAACATCCATAACACAACTACCTGAACATAGTACTACATCCATAACATCCATAACATAACTACCTGAACATAGTACTACATCCATAACATAACTACCTGAACATAGTACTACATCCATAACATCCATAACACAACTACCTGAACATAGTACTACATCCATAACACAACTACCTGAACATAGAACTACATCCATAACATCCATAACACAACTACCTGAACATAGTACTACATCCATAACACAACTACCTGAACATAGTACTACATCCATAACACAACTACCTGAACATAGTACTACATCCATAACACAACTACCTGAACATAGAACTACATCCATAACATCAATAACATAACTACCTGAACATAGTACTACATCCATAACATCCATAACATAACTACCTGAACATAGTACTACATCCATAACACAACTACCTGAACATAGTACTACATCCATAACATAACTACCTGAACATAGTACTACATCCATAACACAACTACCTGAACATAGTACTACATCCATAACACAACTACCTGAACATAGAACTACATCCATAACACAACTACCTGAACATAGTACTACATCCATAACATAACTACCTGAACATAGTACTACATCCATAACATAACTACCTGAACATAGTATTACATCCATAACATACATAACACAACTACCTGAACATAGAACTACATCCATAACATAACTACCTGAACATAGTACTACATCCATAACATACATAACACAACTACCTGAACATAGAACTACATCCATAACATAACTACCTGAACATAGTACTACATCCATAACACAACTACCTGAACATAGTACTACATCCATAACACAACTACCTGAACATAGTACTACATCCATAACACAACTACCTGAACATAGAACTACATCCATAACATCCATAACACAACTACCTGAACATAGTACTACATCCATAACACAACTACCTGAACATAGTACTACATCCATAACACAACTACCTGAACATAGTACTACATCCATAACACAACTACCTGAACATAGTACTACATCCATAACACAACTACCTGAACATAGAACTACATCCATAACATCCATAATACAACTACCTGAACATAGTACTACATCCATAACACAACTACCTGAACATAGAACTACATCCATAACATCCATAACACAACTACCTGAACATAGAACTACATCCATAACATCCATAACACAACTACCTGAACATAGTACTACATCCATAACATAACTACCTGAACATAGTACTACATCCATAACATCCATAGCACAACTACCTGAACATAGTACTACATCCTTAACATCCATAACACAACTACCTGAACATAGAACTACATCCTTAACATCCATAACACAACTACCTGAACATAGAACTACATCCTTAACATCCATAACACAACTACCTGAACATAGTACTACATCCTTAACATCCATAACACAACTACCTGAACATAGTACTACATCCA